>NC_057795.1:419704031-419916945 GCF_018294505.1 Triticum aestivum | reverse complement strand
ACTTGTAAATAGTAGGTTTGTATAGGTAAGTTTCTCTTTCTTTATGCCTTGTTCTTGTAAGGATCTCTAGTTGATTTATTTAATAAAGGGTTGTGGGGCTTTTGCCTCACAGTATTCAGTCAAAAAAATCCACAAGGGGATCTTCTCCTAGATGGAGGGCTCAACCTCCAATGGAGTAGGGACAAGTGGATGAGCAATGTATTCTCCAAAATGAGCTATCACAATGCTACCCCTAAATTTTGGGCGGAGTTGGAGTATGATAGAGGCGGGGTGTCCCGATCTTTCGATGAGATGATAACTATCGATTTGGTGGAGACGACTTTGACGATCTGACTACAAACGTGCACGGTGTTGTGCCTTATCAATCGCTAAACCAACTCCGAGAGGTTATTGACCACGTCGGAGCACGATCAACCTGACCACGAAGGTCTATTCCTGCAAGCAATCGAAGAACAAGCAAGAATATGATAAAGCAATCTGAATATTGCGAATATATATATGAAGTACTGATAAAGGTGGGGATCCGTAAGCGGTCTTGGTCTGGTCGTTGGACACAAACGAAGTACACGAAGTTGCAATGGCTAACTTTTAACTAAACAAATCCCAAGGGAAAAGCTACTAGATGGATCTACTTATATAGGAGCAAGGGGTGACGGCCAAGGAGGTGGGAGGACGTCCCAAGGCAGCCGAAAACTAACCCTAGGCCGTACAAGGCCAATGGGCCCAAGTGGAGGTGACGTAACACCTTTGGACTTGTAGTTTGACTCGGATTCTGCTGCAGCATCATATTGTTTCGTCCATAACTCAACGCTCCGGAGAATTTGAAGGTGAATCCAATTGGGTTGGAAAGTGCACAAAATCTACTTTCCAACAAAAAACGAATCACCCAATTCGGAGTTCGTATGAAAAAGTTGTTGGCGTTTTGAGTCAGGTATGTCTGTGCAGTCCGAATCTGAATCCAGAACGTGAGAGACTTGGACTCTATGTTCTCTTGGGCGAAAAGTGACGTGAGATAACTTTTTGAACAGCAAGTAAATTCCTCTTTCTCCCTTATCTTCATATGTGGATTGTACAAATGTCCCATACACCTGCAATTAGACATGGCACAAAAGTTTGTGAAGTATTTTTGTCCTGGATGACATAAATAAATTATTGCATAGTTTGCATTAGAAATCATCTCACAAATATACATGTATGCAATATTTTTGATCGTATTCAAGGTAGTCATGTACTCATCATCCTCCCCTTCTTGAAAACAAAGCCGTCCTCGGCATTGCTTAATCTGAAATGTGGCTAACAAAAGAGACAAGGTGTACATGTTGTATATGTATATGTCATCCATTTTTACTTCCCTTGATTTTTGCACATATGGCACATGAATAGATGAGTAACTTGCATAGTTAATAAAATCTAAAGCCAAAACATTATCACAAGAAGTAGAAGGCATGAAAATATTGCAACTCAGTTTGCACATATAAGTGAAGCTCTTATTCATTTCAAAAGATTGACAATGTTCATCATTAAACCATCCCAACATTGGTGAATAAACCTTACTTGCATCAAATTTACATGCTACAACATGCTTAAATAAGCAAACATGCAATAAGTCATTCGACACAGAATCATCACCAAGATTAGAGGTCATATCAAAATGATTAAACATTGATTCTTTTGCATCAACAGTTAATTCAATGGGTGCACTCAAAATTGTTGGTATTTCAGTTGTTTGATCACATGACACATTCATGACAGTATCAAGATTCTCTAAAATAGGTGATGTGCTCAAATCACCAGGTAACTCAACACATGATGCATTCAAGTTAACTAGGGATGCATCATTCCCATGTGAAGTTATATCATCAATACCTTTACTGTTACCTTGTCGCAAAGACGTAGCTGATGTAGGTACGGGCGTTGACAATGCACCATACACTTGAGATGATGTCGCGCTCACAATCTGACGTGGGGTTGCTCTAGTAGGAGCAACGGTGGAGGAACCAACCGGTGGTGGTGAGCATGAACTGGAATAGTAGTTGTTGTAGTCACCCAATGCATCCTCCTGTATCTGTCTCTCAAAGGTACAAGCGCAAACATACATACCAGTAATGCAACGAGGAATATAGTGAAATCTTGCACAGATATCATGGTTCAAACCACCAAAAAATCTATTCATTGTATCATCCTCAGATTCTTCTATGTCATAATGATGCATATAAGATTTGAACTCTTGGTAGTAAGCATGAACAGTGTTACTACCTTCTTTTAATTGTTCCAATTTGCGAAGCAATTCACGACGATAGTAAGGAGGAAAAATTATTGTCTCATTACAACTTTCAAAACTTTCCAAGTTGTGGGTTGGTTATCAATGTTTTTCTTGCAATGTACACTCCACCAAACAGAAGCAAAAGCAGTAAATGCTCTAGTGGTAGCTCGTAGTCTCTCAAGTTCAGAAAAATCATGGTGACTAAAAACTTCTTCTAATTCAAGCTTCCAAGCTAGATAAATAGCAGGATTAAATCTACCCTCAAATGATGGTAAAGACATAACCTGGCCATATGCTTGTGTGTGTTGTCCCAACTCTCGTGATGGTGAAGATGTGTCCGTCGTCCGAGAACTTCTATCTCCGGAACCTGTCATGATTAGTAGAAACAAGAAACAAAATTCGAGAATAATGTTCCTATGAACTACTAGGATGTGGTTGTAAAGTGCTCACAGTAAAGCAAATATCAATATCTTACAAGTTCTTACCATGCGGCACGTGGTGACAAGCAACCAGCGGTGTCAAGTAACTCTAAACATTGTGCAAAGCGATTGCCAGGGAAACCTACGTATACACGGTGTAGAAATATGTGGAGCTGGGTTGGCTATATATGGTAGCAAAATATTAGCAATAATCAATTCAAAGATGCAATATTGAATAAACGCTCAACGACGGTACTGTGCTGGTCCTAGGCTAGACCGGACTAGAGATGCGAGCCTAGAACACTAATGAGGTCACAGCGTAGCACAACTAGCATCAATGAAGGATACTAAGTAGCTCTGGACAACAAGATATAAGTGAACATCACAACGGCAGTAAAGATAATGATGAAAAACAACTGCCAAGCAGGATATACAACAACTCTCTCTCCAACTTTCCTCTTTAAAAGTTTGAGCCAATTTTCTGATAACTTTTTTCAAAGAATGCTACTAACTCAAGCTTTCAAATGCAAAAAGAATCACTCAATTCCGAGTTGATATGAGGAGCCAAAAAATTCTAAAACTGGCCTGAAAAACTGGAACAAGCTGTGTTCGCGAACTTTGAAGGGCAAAAAGACCTATTTAGAAGCCGATTTTGAAGTGCCAAATATTGAACTAGCTTCTAAAACTATTTAGATGCGTCTTGTCACTAGCTTTAATTTGAGTACTCGGGGAGCCAAAACGGACTTCGTATGAGGAAGGTAATGCCTGTTTTACTGAACAGTGCGCAAAACAGATTACAATCCGAATTCAACTACGAGATTGAGTCTAGATAGATCTGAATTTTGTTTTTTTTTCTCTTTTTTCGTCACACTTTTTTTCTCTTTTTTTTCTCTGACTTTTTTTTTTACTTTTTTTCTCTCCCTCCTTCCAAAACAAACTAGATAAGATGCAGATTAGATCAAGTGAAGATGTGAACGATCTCAACTATGATTATGACAATGAACGATGGGTAGCACGTGATGGAAACTGATGGATGTGTAGTGCACAGCGGAAGGGATAACGATGCAGCGATGGTGTGACTAATGTGAACAGAACTCGAAACTCTAAATGAACTAGACACTGAGACCAGCAACTCGACACGATGATGCAACCGATAATTCAATTATGCAAGCAATGAATAGAAAATTGTAAAGGGTGAGACTGGCTTGAATAAAGGATGAATAGAACTAACTTTTTTTGTGGCTTTTTCTTGGACAAAAAGTAACAAAATAAATCTAATCTAAGGATAACAGAAATTCTCACCGAGCAACCTGGAAATCTGATACCACTTGATAGAGGCGGGGTGTCCCGACCTTTCGATGAGATGATAACTATCAATTTGGTGGAGACGACTTTGACGATCCAACTACAAACATGCACGACGTTGCGCCTTAGCAATCGCTAAACCAACTCCGAGAGGTTATTGACCACGCCGAAGCACGATCAACCTGACAACAAAGGTCTATTCCTGCAAGCAATCGAAGAACAAGCAAGAATATGATAAAGCAATCTGACAACGAAGGTCTATTGCGAACATATATATGAAGTACTGATAAAGGTGGGGATCCGTAAGCGGTCTTGGTCTGGTCATTGGACACAAACGAAGTATACGAAGTTGCAATGGCTAACTTTTAACTAAACAAATCCCAAGGGAAAAGCTACTAGATGGATCTACTTATATAGGAGCAAGGGGTGGCGGCCAAGGAGGTGGGAGGATGTCCCAAGGCAGCCGAAAACTAACCCTAGGCCGTACAAGGCCAATGGGCCCAAGTGGAGGTGACGTAACACCTTTGGACTTGTAGTTTGACTCGGATTCTGCTGCAGCATCAGATTGTTTCATCCATAACTCAACGCTCCGGATGAATTTGAAGGTGAATCCAATTGGGTTGGAAAGTGCACGAAATCTACTTTCGAGCAAAAAAAAAGAATCATCCAATTCGGAGTTCGTATGAAAAAGTTATTGGCGTTTTGATTCAGGTATGTCTGTGCAGTCCGAATCTGAATCCAGAACGTGAGAGACTTGGACTCTATCTTCTCTTAGGCCAAAAGTGACGTGAAAGAACTTTTTGAACATCAAGTAAATTTCTCTTTCTCCCTTATCTTCATATGTGGATTGTACAAATGTCCCATACACCTGCAATTAGACATGGCACAAAAGTTTGTGAAGTATTTTTGTCCTGGATGACATAAATAAATTATTGCATAGTTTGCATTAGAAATCACCTCGCAAATATACATGTATGCAATATTTTTGGTCCTATTCAAGGTAGTCATGTCCTCATCAGAGTATATAGTCTAAGGGGGCGAAGGGGTACATGGGCTTCGGTCCTAGTCACTGTGCGCAGACAGGCGTCGGACGCCCGGAGGGCCCCGGATGTTCAGTGATTCTGCTCTTGTCAGGTGTCGTCGGATGTCCGGAGGGCGTCGGACGTCCGAAAGGGCTCAAATTTCCGTTATTTTCGTACTGTGATGGTGGCACCGGATGGGGCTCGATTGTCCGGGCGCTGGGAGGTGTCGGACGTCCGGACCGTGTCGGTCGTCCGGGCGTTGTAGCACTAGTTGGCTGGGTCCTTTCGTTGGCTGGTGTTCCAGGCGTCGGACGTCCAGCATGGTCCAGTCGTCCGGAGGCTGTAGTTTCCTGACAGCTCTTTCTCTTAGACCTTGTACTTGGTGTGCTCGCCATCTTGTTCATTAGATGTAGTTGTTCCGTGGCTATCCTCTAAGTACCTGAGCACACATAGGGTCTCCGCTTGAGGTAGTAGTCATGTCTCACATGAAGAATGTGTAAGTTTGGAGAGGAGGGAGTTCACCTTAGTTTCAATAGCCCTTGCTCGAGCTCTAGTCATTGGTCCATATGGTGTCGTAGGAGACGAGGATAGGTCCATGGGGATGGCCGTAGGATGCTCTGCATCACCGTCCTAAGGTGCATTTGACAAAAAATTGAATCATCAAATGTATCACCAGATGAACAATAATTTCAAAAAAATAATTTTTTTGACAAAAGATGACGCTTTTTTCTTATGCATGTAAATTTTCACAATGGAATCGCATTCGTCTATGTGTGAAAAAGAATTAAATCAGACTCAGATTTAGTTTTTCTCCCACACCTCCACAAATCATCTTTTGTTGCTCCAAAAGATATGTAAATAGAACCCCCATAGGAAGGCAACCATGATGTATTTTGAAACACCTATTTTATGGGAAAAGGCTATCGCTCAACTGGCTGATCTAGCACAGGTGTTCGTCGTCTTCCATGATAGACAAGTGGCCTACTAGACCAACCTCTCTTCTCTTCTGTACGCAAGTGCCTCCGCGGCAATTAATGGCATCCACCTTGTCGAAGAGGAGGATGGCGGTGAGGCGACCTAGTCGGAGGTTTGGGGTTAAAGGCACCCACCTTGCCGGACAGGAGGATGGCAGCGAGGCGACCTGGTCAGAGGTTTGGGGCACGCCGCCGCCGGCGTGATGGCGGGGGCAGGCAGTGCCGCTCCTCCCTCACCACCATCCAACATGATCATAGCAAACAACTTGTTTTGCACAGAAATAACAGTCATGTTGCAGAACTTTCTCCTAATACCATCATGTGAAAACAAAGAAAATAAAATCTGCAACAACAGTTGAGGTGCAAAGTTTTTCTGCAACAATACCTTTGTTGCAAAAAAAAGTGAAGGCAGGAAAAAAATTCGGCGACACAATCTATGTTGTAAAAATATATTCACACAACTATGCTACAAAAATATCCGCCACACAATCTCTGTTACCAGTGTTTCCGCAACAAGATCATTGTTGCAAAAAAGTGGACGTTCAACAGACTGCTCACGAGGCGGCGGATCTTCTAAAATGCCGGCCAACGCGTAGAGTAGAGTAACGGTTTTTGGTGATGTAAAAATGAACTTTTGTGCAAATAGTTTGGTGCACCTATCATCTAATGGAGAATGCTCTTACTCGCTTCCATTTATTACCGTCGCTGCCATCCATTGCCACGCTTCAGGGAGTTCCCCAGAGTCATGTCTTTACATATTGCCTTTAACATCTACAATGCCAATGCTGTTAACGATGTTAATAGTTTTCGCTAACACACTTCTATAACATTGAGTGTGCATCAACAAAATTAAGCACACCAATTTGCTGTAAATATCATGGCAAAGCCACAACCAAAACATGAAATGCAACTCAATACCATATAGTAAATATAGAGCAGCAGATACCGCTTGCATGCTCAAGCACAAGGAGATAACTTCAGTTCACACAAACAAGGTTCCCGAGATACAAATCTCAAAACTGTAAACAACCAAAGACTAGTTTGGTAGATGCTTTGCGAAACCTGCACTCAACCACTCATGACACATCTTAGGCCTCGTAGATCCAGTTGTGCTGGCTGCTCCTCCACTCGGCAATGCCCTCAGGGAACCACAGGGCGATCTCCTTCCTGGCACTCTCAACTGAGTCGCTTCCATGGATGACGTTCCTGGATGATGCAGATAAAAATTTTAGAATGCAACCAGATAGCACAATACATAGTGATACGAAGGGAGACACTAGTGTTAAACAGGCCATCAATACACAGCAGGTTCAAGTGCACTCATGGCCTACAACATTGTACTCCCTCCGTTCATTTTTATAAGACCTTGAAGACATTTCAGACAATGTGCAAAACAACCTATTTTGTGTTGTCTGAAACGACTTACAAAAGTGAACGGAGGGAGTAATATTTTTCTGATATCAAAAGAGAAGATTAAGAACAAAGAAAATCAACATGGCTCAGACATCCAAGGAAGGAATTGGCAGCATTAGCTCTCAAGCCTGGCAGGGCGAAAGCTCTTAGGCGGCAACTGCGAATGTTTTGAGAAACAAGCCTTAGTTCTATCATCATCACCATTTGAATTCCCCAAATTTCAAAAACAACTACAAGAAATATATTTTATGGCTATGCAGTCAAGAAGTGTAATCACAAAAAAACGGCTCTGTGCACCGACTGAATCACAGCCACAGGTTCCTATCAAATGTGAGAAGTCCAAGAACTCTCTCTCGGCACAATGTAGCATCTCCAGTCAAGGCTTGTCGCTAATGGAGACGTGGCATCGGGCCCAAGCAAAATCAAGAAAATATTGACAATATAATCTAGTTAAGAGAAAGAAGACTAGAAAGCATTGCAGAAATCCCTCAGAGACCCGTTTAAAATCAAGCACACAGCTGAATCAAGCCGGTGCAAATGGGTAATTCCATCCCAGACAAAACCACAAAGGTTATGATATGAGGATGGACACTTACAGCAGCAGAGAAACAGCTGCTGTTTACAGTGTCATACGGCACTTCCTATGGTCTAGAGCTCTTCAACAAGACAAGATGCATTATATAAAGACATAAAAGCAAAAACCATCTCACAATATGTAACCGGGAGGACCAAGTGGAATAAAGCAATGCTCAGTGGAAAGAGAAGTCGTTTTTGGTTTGAAGGCTCACAGTGACGGATGCCACTACTGCCAAAAACCTATATGAATCATCATCGCATCGCAGAAAAAATGAATGAAAACCAAGACAAAATCAATGAAATAGATTACAGAAAGGCTTCAGTGTGTGTAACAACATGAATCGATCAATGACAGACAAATCTGCCTCACCGAAATCCGCTAAGATCCTTTCGGACCTGAATCATCACAAGCCAATCCTCTACTCCAAATCATACATGAATGACTGAAGTGCACACATACAAAAACCATGAGCCATAAGTTCTGTCCTACAATGAAACGACTAGAGTCTGAATAAATCAACAAATAACGCAAACAAGATTTTATGAACTGAACAATTCATGTAAAAAGCACAAGGTGTTTCCTCTTTTAGACGATTTAGACTTAGTTGCCTTAGTTTCCACTAAGCCTCAACAGGCTAAATAACTCAGACGACATCAAATATTTGATTTGACTGAGCCGAATAAGTAGTCTGCAACACAATCTTATCTTCTAATTAACTACATGAGCATAGTATCTACACTACACATTCAAGTATGCGGATTTTTGAAATGAATATTAAAGGCACGGTAACACGCAATCAGGATAAGCTATACACTATTCAACTTAATAACTACTTTCTCACTGACAACTTCAGGGTAAAATCTCACCTGCCGATGTCGACGGCGAAGTCACCACGGATGGTGCCGGGCTCAGAGGCCAGGGGGTTGGTGGCGCCAATGATCTTGCGTCCAGTGGAGACGACGCTCTTGCCCTCCCAGACCATAGCGACGACCGGGCCGGAGACGATGTACTCCACGAGCCCAGCGAAGAAGGGCTTGGAGGACAGATCGGCGTAGTGCTGCTCGGCGAACGACTTCTCCACGTTCTGGAGCTTCAAACCTGCATAGCCAGCTCGCAGATCAGCAAGCAAATCTTCACCAGAACCGTAATTCAAGCACAGACGTGAGAGTTGTACTGGTTACCTTTGAGGTAGAAGCCCTTCTTCTCGAAGCGGCTGATGACCTCGCCGATCTGATTAAAGCAGAAACAAAAACAGGAGCACGCAGATGTCAGCACGAGCTAGCAGCGGAGCAAACGAGCCGACGGGAGAGAAGATTAGAGGAGGGGGCGCTTACGAGGCCCCTCTGGACGCCGTCGGGCTTGATCATGATGAAGGTCTGCTCCGCCATTGTTTTGCTTCTGTGCTAAGCTTGAGATTTCTGATTGGGTTTGGACTGCGAGGGAGGGTGAGGGAAACCCTAGCGAGGGGCTCGAGCGAATATATAGCGGCCGGCCCGGCCGCCGCGCACGTGTCTCTCGGTGGTGTCGTACCGTGCTACGGGCCTGGGCCTTATTCAGTGCTGCTGCCGCGACCAAGCAAGAAACAAAGGCTTTGTGGGCTGAATAGGACCAGCTCTCTATCAATCAAAACCCCTAAATGAGAGAAGATTGTCTCAAAAAAAAATGAAAGAAGAACGTACCCTCAAAAAAAAATGAAAGAAGAACTTCTTCTCAAAAATAATGAAATGAGAATTGTCCCTCGAAAAGAAAAATGAAAGAAAGACTTCCACTCGGAGAAATAATTTCGGTTATTCCCTGAAACAATTTGCGCTAAATCCCTGAAATATATATGCTACAAGATTAACATCAGTTATTCATCGGTCAACTTTGAGTCATAACTCAAAAACATTTGGAACTAATGTTTCAATGGCTTTGACGCATGGGTTATAAGATACCGGGTGATATATCAGAGCATACGTAGTTGTCAGAGAAATATATCTGATTTTTTTAGCATTCTTGTTTAGAACATGTATAATTTTATTACTGAAAATAGTATGGTGTCAATGCTTGAGCATAAAAAATGTATGGTTCCATTTTTATTTACTAGATAATTCATAAATAGGTACAGCGTCTTTACTGTAAGACAAAAATTGCATTATATGTGTTATTTAGAAAATGTTGTTATTGATTTATATGACTAGATAATACCCCGTGCGTTGCTGCGAGACATTTGTATGGGATAACATTAGCCTGTTAATTTGTAGTTCATTCTTTTTCTAAGCATGGTAGCATGGAACATGATAAATGAATAATCAATAAATATAATTATTAAAGCGGACTGTAAGCATGTTACTTTGGAATAAACTTCTTTTAAACCTGCATTTTTTTATTAAATTGCAAAAATAGAATAAATATAATTATACAACATTAAATCTTGTAGTTTTCTTAGTGTGTGGCAAACATATGGAACTACATCCGTAATCTGCCTAATAAAGAGCAATTAATCTTCATATCAATATATCATCGGAGATAAATACATATACAAATAGTATTGGACATATGAAGGTCAGGTCTACATGTCACCTCGCTTCAAGCTTTGTGTCAAGTTTCTGCTGGCCTACGACCTGATCGAGGGAGGGAGAGATCTGTTCCGGTTCGATTTTGTTCTGGTCCACTTGTGTTCGGTCGGTTCCGTAACATAATGCAAAAGAAAAGTACCAGAATGCAAAACGGGGTATACACAAGCAAGAGTTGCTGATGTGGCATAATTGCTGAGGTGAATAGGTTGCATGTCAAGAGAAAGGACAGTGGGGATGAATTATTTAGGTATTATGTAGACATGATGAATTTGTAATACATATGCTATATATATATATATATATATATATATATATATATATATATATATATATATATATATATATATATATATATATACACACTATTAGAGCATCTCCAATAGGTGATGTAAAATAGTTTGTAAACACTTTTACACCGCCTGGAGGCAAAAACAAGTCTCCAACAGCTGCCCGTGATGTAAATTTTGGCCACTTTTTTACATCACGATTTATATTTTACCTCTCGTGATGTAAATATACATCACTTGGAGTGTGATGTAAAACGCATGCAGCCCCGCACACGTGTAACTGCCAATTTGTTAACTTCCAGGTCCTTCACCATGCATGCGCGTCGCCTGCGATCGGGCGCCAGCCGGTGATCCGCCGCCATGTCAACACCGTCCGCCATCTCTGTCACTGTCGTGACTGTCCCTCGCCCCATTCTCGCCGTAGGCACGACCCCTCCCGTTCTACCCGCCGCCTCCACCGGACGTGGAAGAGGAGGTGGATTTGCACCTACACGGCGCAGTCGCGCGGGGCAAGAAGAAGGTCGCCGTGCCGTAAGGACGAGGTGGCGCCGCCGCCAAGGCTACACATCGCCGCCTCCCGCCGCGGCCGCCACCTCTGTCGATCGTGGAAGAGGAGTCGTCAATACCAAGATCAACAAAGAAGAAGTTTGAGTGGCTAAAATACATCATCTACTAGGGACCTCGTGCCCTAAAATTCATCATCTACCCAAAAACTAATATATCAGCCTAAATTCAGAAACTTGTGTTTCAAACAAGCACACAATCACAATCGCAGCAACACAAATGCGCCACGTGGTGGAGACGGTCACAAAGGAAAAAGAAGGAAAAGAAAACTTCTCGGGGATCCCTATGCTAGATTAGGGCATGTACAATGGTGTTATCTTAGGAGTGCCACGTAGGGAGAGTATCCTGTGATACGGGAGCATATGTGCTCCCATGATACGGACTTCTGGGCCCTTGGATCTCAGATCCAACGGCAAACAGGGAGCTGCTGTAGCTGCTGTACTTGTGCGCATTTTTTAGATTTTATGAGGGCTTTTTTGCAAAAATGTTCATCATTTCACAGGAGCTCTTGGATCTAAGATCCAACGGCTGAGCTCGCACGGGAGCACCTGATATTTTCCCGTGCCATGTAGGATAGATGATGAGGTGGAGGAGAGAGAACTCATAAGAAAAGGCTTGTCTTCTTTTATTTAAGAGAAGGCAAGAGGTGATCTTTTAACACAATATGTCTCATCATATTTTTAGAAATTGCTAGTTATTCAAGAAAAGGCTAAGAGAGGATCCATTGTAGACAATTTTTTTTGTCATCTCTAAATCACATGCAAGACTTAAGATAAGACTATCTTATCAATCATTATACACGCCCTTAGATAATTTTAGAGAGATAATAGTTGTTTACACCTACTCCCTCCGTCCGGAATTACTTCTCGTGGGAGTGGATGTATCTAGACATATTTTAGTTCTAGTTACATCCATTTCTATCTATTTTTGCGACAAGTAATTCCGGACGGAGGGAGTACATTGCAGGACTGGCGGTGCGAACAGAGCCGTTCACCCGTCGCTGCGGTCAAGATGAATGCAAGCTCGCATCCAGTGTTCAGATCGATGCAGTGACAAAATGTATATTGTCACAGTAAATCCGAGTGCCAATTTTGATTATGTATTTCATTCTTTTCTGGCTTTCTGCTAAGTGTATATATGATCAAAGATTAGTCCAATATAGATACACTAAGGAAATGGATGCATCCACATCGGGTCTACGTAATCCTCATTCATCGTCCAGTTGTTGTAGGAGTATTAGCCGATTCGATTCGAAACTTCAGCCAAAAATACGAGTACCAGTAGTATGATTGATCTATATCAAGAAGCAGTCAAGATCGTTAGACAGTTTTGACCAAGACTCTGAATCGTCTGATCGATCAGCCAGCCGCCTAGCTCGCACCGCCCGTCACTTTGGTGATCGAGGCGCGACCGCCGTGGACCGCCGCGTGGGGCCTGCCTCCGTATCGCCGTCCTCCCTCTTCTCCACGACCGCCGCCTCCTCATCCGCCTCCTCCTCCTCGCCGTTCTCCGTGGAGGGCCCCTCGAGGTCATCGCGGACGCGGAACGAGGCGTGGAGCACGATGACCGGAACGCCCACCGCCAGCGCGGCCATGAGGTTGGCCACGGCGCCGGCCGCGGCGATGTCGGCGAGCACGAGCGCGACGAACGCCGCGGCGACGAGCCGGCGGAGCAGCACCAATCTCGGGAACGGCGCGAGGAGGCCGAGGCAGACGAGGAGGACCTTGGAGGCGGCCATGAGGAAGAGCACCGACGCCCGGTGGCCCGCCGCGGCCAGCGACGCCAGGAGGAGCGCCCACTGCAGCGCGGCGTAGTGGTACCGGAACGTGCGCGCGTTGCGGACCCCGCGCACCGCCGCGGCCTCCGCGTCCGCCGCCGCGCCGAACGCCGACGGCCGCGGCGCGAACCGCGCCAGCGCGCGCCGCGCCCCCCTGGCGGCCGCGCACGCCCTGTCGACCGCCCGCCGGACCGCGCCCGCGCTCGCGGCGCCGGCAGTCATCGCTGGCCTTGACGGCGGCTGCTTGCTGGGCGGTGGTGCCTGCCGAGATTCGCCGCTCCGGTTGCTGGGTTTGGACTCAAGGGAGCCGGATGGCACGGGACGGGGGGCGGAGCGAGTCAAAGACGCGGGTTTTAACAAACGGCGCGCCCGGGGTTAAAGGCGGGGCCTCGCCCTCGCCGTGACGGCGAAAAACCGGGACTTTTCCACTCGTTTCCGCGTCGGTTTTGTTGCGGCAGCGACCTGGTCGGTGCGCCATGGTTGGTTCTTCCCCGAACGTTTGGCCGCGGGGCACCAACACGATCCTCCCCTACTTGCCTACTTTTCTATTTGGCAATATTGCAATGCTTTTTTCTGAACGGAACGAGTACGAATACACGACGACTCAGCTTCTTCTGTTTCTGTTTTTAGAACACGAAGAAGATTTGCGCATCTCCTATTTACAGAAGGAAATTATTTCTTTCGTAAGCTATTAATTGAATTATTAAGAATTTTATTACATGCATTTCTTGCGTTGACTGAAGCATAAGACTAGCCACAATGGGTAGTAACATACACTAGTAACATACACATGTCCCTAGACTATGTTACTACCTTCACAGTGGGTAGTAACATAAGTGTGGTAACATGCAAAGCTTCATTTATTAGGTTATATACTCATATTCCATTGGGACATATGATGTTATAGTAACTAGCTAAGTTACCATAACCATCTCTCTCCTCATTAACTCACTGCCACATAAGCAAATTTGTTGAGTTGGACTCGATGTTACTGCTGAAGTTACTCCCACTATGGCTAGTCTAAACTAGTCGCTGCAGAAAGCTCCCTTTCTTTTGCACGAGGCTCAAAGAAGCATCTCACCAGGTGCAGTCTTGTCGGCCTCGACGGAGAGAGGCGGCCCTTGCCACGATTGAGCTTTTGGCTACAACAAACATGAATTGGGGATTATTATTCATTAGAGGAAAATCGTTTTGGGAGGATGGAAGTGCTTCATTCAACCAACGATTGTGTTTTTTTTTTTGAACTGGCCAGCAAAGCCTGGTGTTTCATTGATTAAGCAGGGAGCAGATGACAAAGTGGCAAAGGCGACGATCCAGGGATCAAGGAGTAAAGAAAAACTACCGAAAAGGGCACAAAGGCGGGGGTGCCTGAGGCCCCTAGAGCTAAAACCCTAAAATCTCACGGCGGATCCCCGAAGGGGCTCTGGATGTGCTTGAAACCTCCCTGTTGCCAAAGACAGAGTTCTCTCCTGATGGCCTTGATGACATCTTGCGCAGTCACCTCTTGTTTCCTGAAAACGCGGCTGTTGCGCTCCTGCCAAACTTTCCAAAGCACGAGCATTATTAGAGACTTGATCCCTTTTGCATGCGCTGGCTACGTCGCTTGCTACCATGGCCTCCATAATTTCCAGTGAGCTGTTGTCGATGTATTCGCACGCGATGCTGAGCCCCTGGCAGCGCTGCCAGGAGGATAAACTTGCCCAGACAGTCTTCGCAAAGGGGCAGCTCCAGAACAGGTGCCCCGCCGTCTCTAGGTTTCTCAAACACAGCTGGCAGAAATAGCAGTTTGGCCAGCCCCTGCATTGGAGACGATCATTGCACCACAGCCGGTTTTGGTGGAGGAGCCACGCAAACATCTTTAGCTTGGCCGGAGCCCAGGCTTTCCAGATCATGGCCTGATATGCTCCCGACGTCGAACCCAAAAACTGGATGGCATAGGCCGAGCGGGAGCTGTACTGGCCTGACCCCTCCGAGCTCCAGCGTATTTGGTCCTGCTCTTCTACCTGAAGGTTGAGCTGCCGACGCTGAATGAATCGATACAGGGAGATAACCTCGCTGATAAGCTCGATGCTGTTGCCATGCGCTAGGTCCAAAATCCAGCGGTCGCCGCTGATGGCTTGCACCACAGTTCTGCCCTTGCGCCTGGAGTGCTTGAAGAGAGATGGGAAGCAGAACTTCAGCGGCACTGCCCCGAGCCATGAGCAGTGCCAGAAGCTCGCTGTTTTTCCGTTGCCTACAGAGACAGCCATCGCTGCGTTGAACAGAGCATGATCGAAGGCGTCGCATGGTGGCTCCGTACCCACCCAAGGCCGAGTGGGGTTTTTTCAACTGTGTCATAGCCATCTCAGCCGAAGCGCGCGACTGAACTTGGTTAAGTTCAGGACACCGAGTCCGCCGTGCTCAACCGGGGAACAGACCCGTTCCCAGCTGACCTTGCAACTGCCGCCCGTGAGTTCTTGATCCTTTCCCCAGAGAAAACGCTGACTGCATTTGTCGATTTCCTTCAGCAACTTCTTTAGGACTCGTAGCAATGTGAGAGCAAAGGTGGGCAGGGCCAAGAGGACGCAGCGGACCAGAGCGTGCCTGCCCGCCATGGATAGCATCCGTCCCTTCCACCCCGCAAGCCGGGCACGGATACGATCAAGGATGAACTGCAGGTGAACTAGTGGGAGTCGTCCCGCTGTAACTGGAAGACCTAGATACCTAATTGGAAAGTGGGCGATCGGGCCGCGAAACGCCTGGAGAACATACTACAGGTTGATGTTGTTGCAGTGGATTGGCGTGGCCGTGGACTTGGCAAGGTTGATCCGGAGGCCCGAGACGTCGCCAAAACTTTGCAGGATATGCATCAGGTGATTGATCTCCTTCTTGTCGGGGTTTGAGAAGATGATCACATCGTCGGCGTACAGGCTCACCCTGAGCTTTACCTCTCTGCCAAGGACTCGCATGATCTCCAGGGCTTCCTCGGCAGCTTGAAGCAGCCGGTGGATGGGGTCGATCGCGATTATGAATAGGAGGGGGGACAGTGTGTCTCCCTGCCTCAGGCCCCGTCGATGAAGGATGCGCGCGCCTGGTGAACCGTTGAGGAGGATGGCCGACGATGAGGTGGTGAGATCCAATCCCGCCAGCGTGCACTAAACCCTAGTCTTGTGAGCAGCTCTAGTAGATACTCCCAGGAGACATTGTCAAAGGCCCTCGAGATGTCAAGTTTCAAGAGGACTGCAAGTGTTTTTCTGCGGTGTAGGCTCTTGACACAGTTCTGGACGTATACAAAGCTGTCGTGCAGGCACCTGGTCTTCAGGAAAGCCGTCTGAGCGGGTGAGATGATAGACTGCACCACAGAGGCCAGTCGGAGCGAGAGAACTTTGGAGATCAACTTGGCAATTGAATGGATCAGGCTAATTGGCCCGTAGTCAGCGATGCAGCTTGCTCCGTCTTTTTTGGGGATGAGCGCGATGATCGCAGTGTTCAGAGCCCCAAAGTTTTGCCTGGCCAGGTGGTAGAACTGCTGAAACGCGTTCATGATGTCTTCTTTGATGATGCTCCAACAGCTACGGAAGAACATCCCGCAGAAGCCGTCAGGCCCAGGCGATTTTTCCACCGGTGAATCCTTGATCGCCGCCCAAACCTCTTCTTCATAGAACGGGTTGTCCAGTCCGCTTGCTTGCAGCGCGGGCATACATAGCTCATCCCAGTTGATCGACGTAGCTCGATGTTGTGTGGATCCTAGAATGCAGTTGAAATCCTCGTGAATTGCCTTTTGCTTCTCTGCATGTGCAGTCACGATGCTGTCTCCCACTTTCAGGGCATTGATGAAGTTCTTGCGTCTTCTTGAGCTGATCTTGGCCATGAAAAACTTGGTAGGAGCATCTCCCGCACGCATCCAGGTGAGCCGGGAGGCCTGCCTTTTCCTGCAGCGTTCGATCGCCGCAAGACCCAGCAGCTTGATCTTCAGGCCCTTCCTGAGCTCCGCTTCGGCTGTCGAGAGCCACCGGCTCTCTTGAGCGACATCCAGGCGCAGAATGACTTCACAGGCGATGTGGAACTAAATCCTCGTGTCCCCGATCAGGCTGTTGCTCCAGATTCTCAGGTCCTTGGCCACCCGACTCATTTTGGTGCATAGTCGGGCGAAGGCGCAGGTGGTAGCCGTCGGGCGTGACCAAGCGGCCATAACCGTGTCGTGGAAGCGTGGTAGCCGCGTCCAGAAGGATTCAAATTTGAATCCTCCCCGTCGACGAGGAGCAGAAGCGTCCGTCAGCAAAAGCGGGTAGTGATCGGAGCACGCAGTTGACACAACCATCAGCACCGCGCGCGGGAACAAGGCTTCCCAGGGCGAGGAGCAGAAGAACTTGTCCATGCTAACTAGTGTAGGATTTTCTCTTTCGCTACTCCACGTGAACCTACGGTTGTTACACTTGATCTGACGAAGGCCTGCCCCGTCGGTCGCTGCTCTAAAACGGCCCATAAGCCTCCTATTTAGATTGTGGTTGTTCTTGTCTCGCGCCTCGTAGATCAAGTTGAAATCTCCATTGATGAGCCAGGGCTCAGCAGCGGGTGGTGCAGTCCTAGCTAATTCGGAGAGGAAATCGTCCTTGCCCGCGTCGTCGGCCGGTCCATACACCGTAGTGAGCCATAAAGAAGAGGGGCTGCAGACGAGGGTGACCTTTGCTGTGATCGCAAATTTCCCAATGGCATGAGTGGCTATGGTGACTACATTCTTGTTCCATAAGATGGCAGCTCCACCGCGTGTGCCGATGGCCGACAGCACAGTGCATCCCTGCATCATGCCTCCACCGATGTCGCGAACGATCTCTGGTGACCAATCATCTAGCTTCGTCTCCTGGAGGCATAGGATCGCAGTTTTATGGGCCGCCGCTACCTCTCGTACTGCTTCCCTTTTCACCGGCGAGTTCAGCATGCGCACATTCCAACTCATGATCGTGGGGGTGGAGCGATCATCAATCATGGGGAAACACGAGGTATCTCCGCGACTACTGAAACTATGATAATCAGAACACTGGTACACCACCCACCACTCCGGGGGGCGCCGTCGACCACCAATAGGCCCCAAACTACGACGGTGCAACTCGAACCACTGCCTACGACTAGCACAACAGAAGGGGATGACTCAAAACACAGGCCGGCCGAACACTAGCCGACGCCGGAAGCAACTACTGGCCCTAACACTATAGAAAGGTGGGCTTGCTAACATGATCACACCGCGGCCTCGTCGGCGACTCCGTCAGGGCCGTTGAGCCCTGCTGCGATGCGGAGTGTGGCCTTGTCCATCTTTGTGAGCTTCGAGATGATGACGATGTCATCATCGGAGAGAGGCTCGTCAAACTTGTGGATGAGAGCTTCTGCCGCCTTCTTCGTCGTCGTCTCCTTGGGGCCGAGGAGCCCGAGACCTTGCACCAACCTTAGCGAGCCGCGTTGCGCCACGGGCACCTTGCAGTTTTGAGCTGCTTGCCACGCGCTCTAACGCGGAGGAGGGAATGATGTCGCCCTGGACTTTGGCGGGGCAGAGTTTCGCTTGGCCGGCGGCGGGCCGAGCAGGGAGGCCTGCTTGTCGGTGAAGATGCGGCGCGTGGCCTCCCGGCTCCCATTGATCTCGATCAGCTGGACTTGCTGCGTCACTGCACCGAGCTGCAGGGCGACCGTGTCCGCACGCGAGGGCGTCTGGCAGCTGAAGTGCTCCGGCGCATGGTACGGCCCCGAGAGCGTGGGGCCGAACACATCCGGCGTCTTGGGCGCAGGCTGGCTCGACTTCGGCTTGTCCCGGTCCTGGAACTTCAGAGGCGTCCCGATGGTGGCGGCGATCTCCTCTTCCAGGTTAGCGGCCGCGGCATCTCTTAGGGGGGGCGCAGCCAGAGCCTTATCCGCAGAGGCGAAGAACTCTGCAACTTCATCTTGAGTGGTGCGGGAGCCAGCCGGTGTCGCAGCAGGGGAGGGGACGTGGATCTGACTGGCCAGTTTGTTCTTGGCTGGGTACGCCTAGGAGGACGAGCGGCCGCTGTGCCGCCCGTGGCCTGCAATCTTCGACGAGCGACGCGGAGGGGGAGAGCGGCTGCGCTGGCGCTCTTTGCTCGTGGCCTCCCCGTGATCATCTTGGGCGGCGTGGCCACGGCCCCGGCCTAACAGCGTGTCCTTCTAGGAGCGCCGACCATCGCCTCCACCCTGGTCGTCGTGGTCGCGGCGAGGGCCGCCGCCAGGGAGGTCGCGACAGCCCGTGTCCACCACAGGTGCGTGCTGCCGGCGGCGGTGGGGATCCATGGGTTGGTCGTCCTCGACGTGCATGACCCAGGTGTCGGGGATGGTGTGGGGGAGGCCGTCGTCATTGTCGGAGTCGGAGGAGGGCAACCCACTTCGCGCAGAGTGCGACGACTTGGGGGAGCGTGGTGACCAGTCCTCGATGCAATCGACGTGGATGAGCAGGTCGTAGTGCTCCGCGCCGGGCGGGAGGGCGACGCGGCGGTCCGGCGGAGAGAAATCTTCCATCTCCTCCACCCTGCCGGCACCTTGGGGTAGCTTCCAGTAGGTGTGTCGGGTAGGGATGAAAGACATGTCCTAGACCCACACCCAGCACGCGAATGTCTTGGTGTGATCGCGATCCAGGGTGAGGCTGTCGAGGCGATTGACAAGCACCTTGTCGCCGAAGACCTCCTGGACGCCCTCTAGCGCCCAGTACTACTGGGGCAGATGCTCGATGACGCAGCGCATGTGGAGGTTGAAGGTGTCGTGGCCCACGTGGTCGTTTTCTCCCCACGGCGCGATGGCGAAGCTCGCGCCGTCGACGCGCAGGACGCCGCGGCGGACCACGTTGTCGTGGTGAGCCGACTGCGTGAAGATGACGAAGAAGTCCTCTGGGTTGTGCGTCGTGACGCTCAGGTGGTGCGGCGGGACGCAGAGCTGTGCCTCCAAAGCACGGCCGACCGCCATCGGCGATGTGGCACAGACGCCGTCAGTGGCGCGCAGCATGATGGCATGTCGGCGCAGGAAGAAAATGCTCTGCTCTATTGCTAGGGAAGACACGCCTACTTTGTGGCTGGCGCGGGGGCGGCGAGCAGGGTCGGCCAGGCTCAGATCAGCCGTTGGCGCCATATCGAGGGGGCGCGGGGGCGGGGGCGGCGGGGTTGGGAAATGGAGATGGCTGTGGACTGGAGCGCGAGCAGAGAGGGGGTCAAGCCTACTAGAAGCTGGTCCACCGCGGCCATTGCGAGGATTTTGGGGACACTCTCGAGCAAGGTGGCCTTGGAGTTTGAAGAGGACGCAGCGAAGGGGGTCTCTACAGTCTTTCCGGCGGTGGCGCTTGCTGAGGCAGCGGAAGCAGCGGCCCTAGAACCTGCTTAAGAAGGCCTCCCGGCCACCCACCGCATTGAAGTCTTGCCGCCGGTCCGAACGTTGGGCTGAGCGCGATGAGCTAGAAGCCGCCGGATCGATGGAGGCCATGCGGTTTTTCCGCGAGGTGACCTCGGTCTAGCCACCGTCCTTGCCGGAAACGGCAAGGCTATCCGCAGGAGGGGGGGCGACGATGATGGACTGCAGGCGTCGAGCAGGGGGCTGGCTAGAGACCGCCGGATCGATGGGAGGTGCAGGCGCAGAGCATTCAACACGCAGCAACTAGCGCGGCATGGAATCCGGATCTGAGGAGGCCGAATGCCCGAGATCCAGGGAGTCCGGCACCAGCGATGGGCATGGCGATGCCAGCACGGGGCTGTCCAGCGGTCCGTAGCCTGCACCGACGAGGGGGAGCGGCGAGCCCATGCTGGGCGGCAGCGTGGAGGTGGCCGCCGCGGCCGGAGCGGCGCACGGTGCGGAGCGGGGGAGCGTGGCTATCCTATCTGCTTCATCTGCACAGTTGTGGAAAGCTCACCCTCTGCACTATCGCGGAGGAGGAATTGTTTGGTCCAGTCCAGCCCTTTAGAGCATCTACACACAGGCGCCTCAAACGGGTTTCATAGGCTCGGGCTGACCAACACCTCTCATATCTAGCTCAAATATAAGACGGATAGTGAGGACGTCCGGGCGCGTCCGCCGCGTCGGACTGGCGGCGGAGTCCCACGGGAAATCTCCCGGAAACCAAGCGGTCTGAAACTCGTCTTCTCCGTCAGACCGATGTCGCCGCGTGATGCCGCTTCGGTGGGCCGCGTGACACGGCTATTTAAGTCGACTACCGGCACTGAAACCCTACCATCCACATTTTCCTCCTCCGTCGTCGTCACTTTCCATCCCCACCCGCCTAGTAGCCACGCCCCCACGCCGCCGGGTGAGGAGCCACCCATTTCTAATGCAGGAGCGCCCGGAGCTCCTCCGGGCAAGGCGCAAAGCCCGGATCGCCGTGGGTCTACCTCCGCATGCAATGGATCCGGAGGAGGAAGAGGAGGAGGATGAGCCGGAGGAGGAGGAGGAGGATGTGGGGGACGCTGGCGATGCGGATTTGCAGGCGGAGCAACAGGTCATCCTCGATTCCCTCCCTCGGAGTACGCTGCAGAGGTCAGAAGCCATCGCTGGCAAGAGATGGAGGGCGCAGAGGAGGCGGAGATGCTCGCCTACATGGATGAGGTCGAGTAGACGGAGGATGAGATGGAGCCCTCCTACGCGCCCGCCGGCGCCCGGCATCAATCATCGTGGACATCCCCGACGACGAAGATTAGTTAGGGTAGTATGTAGTAAGTAAGGGTTTTTTTGCGTGCTTTGTATGGATCTAGGGGTTGAAATATGAGAGACTTAGATTCAAAGTAACTAATTTGAGATGTGACCGATCACTGTCAGTGGACGGACCTGATCGCGTCCGTGGGCGTTTGAATGGCCAAATTTGCAAAGTTCGGCTGTAGCCTGTAAATACTCTTATGTCTTGAAATTTCAGACCGGATGCCACTGAAATGTTCCTCAAGTAAACCTTTTTTCTTATAGATATCTTCACGCATTTCTCACTTTTTTCACAGCATCCGCAGAAACTTCTACGTGCACGTGAATCGTTGAACCCAACAAAAGAGCAAATCTCTCTCTCATCGAAAGAAGAAACAAACAAATCAGTTAGAGGAACACCTTTTTTAGGCAAGTCAGAGAAACAATTTTTTTTAGGCAATCCCACGAAGCTTTATTAAGACGTCACAACGTTTACAGGAACACCTTTTTTTAGACAAGTCAGAGGAACAACTGAGTTTGGAGAACATAAGATAAGAGAAGATTCAGCCCGGAGAGATCAGAGAGGGCAAGGCCCGGGCCGACGAACAGAAGACATGATTTTGAGGCTTTTTGATTTATCTATACTACTATTAAACAAACAAACATTATCTTTCTTAAACGCACCCCGTCTAACGTACACACAATAACACATAATATTTAGAGCCTTACGATCAGACCTATCAATTTAAATCTAACCGTTAATATAATAACTAATCCCACCAAAAGTACGTTTAGCAATTTAGGAGGGCGGACGAAAACTCTGCCATCCGCACCTGCATTCGTTCGCTAGGCGAAACAACCCGTCCGCTCTGAACGAACGAGGGGCTGGGCGGTGGCCAGCCGATGGCTTCGGGTGATGCCAACCGGGACGGCAGCGCATCCTCGGGAGAGGAGGCGGGAGGAGGAGAAGGAGAGGCCTGGCGGCGGGTGAGGAAGTCTCACTGGCGAGCGGGCTCACGCCGCCGCCTGGCGCGTGGTTTGGATCGGGGCACTTCCCCGCGGACGAGGAGCGAGCGGACGAAACACGGTCCCGCACGCCGCACCATGCTGCCTGTTGACGGACGTGAGGGCCACCGCACGGACGCGAGCACCACCAACCCTCCTCTGACGCGTGCGAGAGCAGGCGCCCCGGCCGCCCCCGTCGCGCCATCTCTGATGGATGCGAGAGCAGGCCGCCACTCCTCCGACGAGAAGGCCGTGGCCCCAATCACGGCTACTCCTCTGCTGCCCCGCGTACGCCGCCGCTCTTCTTCTGACGGACGGGAGAGCAGGCCGCCGCCCCCGCCGCTTCCCCTCCGACGGATGCGATAGCAGGCCGCCATCTCCGCCACTCCTCTGCTGTCCCATGTACGCCACCGCCGAACAAACAGCACGGCCGCCTGCGCCGCCGACCGCCGCTTCTCATCGTCTGCAACGACGAATCTGCTGCTAATTAAGGTGATTGGTTCCTTGCTTCTTCTAACTACAACGTGCTGGCTTGCTTTTTCTAAGCGCCGGAATGCCGGATCGATGTTCTTGCTTGCCTTATCTCACTATTGAAGCTTTGTGTGGGATTACCAAGTTGTGAATTATCAGGATTCAGTTCCTGCGGGCACCATTTATTTATTGTGGTGAACACATAGGACAGATACACATCGTGTGTTGCAGAGTTTCAGCGTGCTTCTTCGTTTTGGGATATGGGGAGGATAGAACAGATACATGTATGTAAAGCTTCAGTATGGAATTCTGAAATAGCTAATTTTGCAGTTTGATGTGCTGACAATGGAAATTTCGATTGCCCCTATCTCCTCCGCAATGTGCAGAGATTGCTGTCGCACTCACCAAAGGGAAGATTGCTGAGTACTTCGCCTAAATCCAGTGCAAACGACCACCATGTTCGCCAAGAAGTGGACGAACACCCAGGAGATTAAGATTGATGTAAGTATTGCAACCCCCACATGTGTTTCTTGCCTCGCCTTCTTCTTGAGCAAAGATATGTGTTTCAATTACTTCATGTCTGCTAAAAAAATTAGATCCTATCTAACAATGGGTTGTCTTTTTTCCCTTCGAAATTGATGAGCTGAGCAATAATGCTAATTAAGAAATAGTAGAAGTATATGTGTTTTTCAGTGTATACTAACACGATAAAAGCCTCAGAACCAAGAAGTGTATGCATTTTTTGGTTCCATGCACCATGCCTGAAGCATTAGTGTTCAGCAAATTATAGAAATATATTAGTGCACTTTATATTTCCTCATTGATAATGTTCTGTTGCAAGTAACTTGTCTTCAGGTGCACCTTGTTTTATTTTACCATGGAGTTGTTAAAATTATAATAAACTTCTAATTTGAGTTTATGTCAACAGGGTGGAAAACATTAATGCTATGCCACTATTGTGAAGCAATTGTGCCTCTCTTGCATAGGACAATTCGTTTTGTGTATATGAACGTCTTGGATGCAGTGCAGGTGTGTGTTCAGATCTTCATTTATAATTAATTATCCATCTCACAACTTCATGGCATGTTTGCTTGAAGATGTTTTGCATGTGTTATGTTTATTTCTTGTAGAAGTATTGTCTCCTGGATTTAGCATAATTTATTCGCAAACTCATTGTTTTCATGACTATCCAGAAACCAGATCGAGGCTATATTCAGTTCATGGACTGCTCCAACAACTATTATCTCTGGTGTGCTTCCTGATCTTGTTGCAAGGACAAATTTAGTCTTCTCCTTTGACTACTAATCCTTTTTCTTATATGTAGGCTTTGTATCATGTCCTTTTGATTAAGTCTGCAATTTCATCTTCTTGATTGTTATTTCCTTTTATGTTAATGTGAGCTTTATTTAATTCATCATATACCTAATAAGTTAGCAAGAAACTCATGTATCTCTAAGACTGAAACGAGTATTGTAATAACGGATCATTGTCACAACCCTTTTCTTGGTCTCGGCCTATTAAGAATGAGGCTAATTTCAAAGTTAGCCAGAAACTCATGTATCTCTATAGTTTGTTAAATCTTTGAATTTCCATGAGAGGAAGGAGCACACCTGGTTGAAACATTCTTCTACATTGAATAATATAACCGTAATTCAGATGCAAACCTGTCTGTTTGACCTTGGTTTTGTTGTTGATATGTTACGATTAAATGGACTTGTAATCATGCACATGTATGTACCTAGGTCAGGTATGTGGTATTAAAACCAATATACGATTGCGTAAAATTCCGATGGAGACTCAAAATATATTATATATAATATCATTGTAAAAGGTGTACAAGCTTCTGTATGTTCTACCAAGCCCGGCGGCGGTTCTATCAAGCTTCTGTATGTTTTATCTGTCTGTAAAGGAGTAGCATAACTTTTGCCATGGGTATGCATGTTTGCCGCACACTAAGTTGTAAGGGTGTTGATTCTGAAATTGCGGAAGCACCTCTAGAGCACAGAATGATGGTAAAGCTATATTTTCCCTTTTCATTTTGCAATATAGGAAAAAAAAGGTCGTATTGAAGTTTCACGGGTTACAAGTTCACTCTGATTGAAGTTGGTCTAATATCCTAGACGTGGCTGTTGTATCTGCGGTGCATGTATTAAATGTGCTTAGAGACACCTAATGGTCATACACTCATTCTTGTACATGGAAGTATGTGTAATGTATCTTGGGTTTCATGTGCAAGACGAAGTGTACTCACTACTAAGGATATCTAATTTGTGTCAGCAAATTACAAACTTTGTGGTATTTAAATAAAGAGCTATCTTGTTTGGTGACATGCACTCATGTGTTTATAATGTTTGACCAAGTTTACAATCATTTAATTTGGTTTATGTCATGTGTTTATAATGTTTGACCAAGTTTATAACGTTTACTATATGGACAAATTTGCGTCATGACATAAACCAAATTAAATGATTGTAATTCACTATCTATAATAATGAAAACGTGCGTTGCACGTGCACACTTACTAGTTAGGACCAAATAAAAATTCAACTGCGTTAGCCTAAAAATGCTGCAATCAGCTGGACGCAGCTTTCTGCCGCTTGCTGCAAGGCCCATGTCTTCCTCTCCTACACGGCACCAGCAGTGGGTCGGCCTAGTAATACGTGGCTCGTCATGTTGATGTCACTCAATTTTCTTATTTTATTTTTATATTACTAAATGCATATATTTCAAAAGTTAAAATTTGGTTGAAGAATTTAGAACCACAAATTTGAAAAAACAAATGTAAAGATAGTATGGAAAACCAGATATAAGATGGTATACACAAATTGTTAGCACAGTTGTAGAAAAATACTATTAACTTTCAGAAAAATGTCCGTGGGACTAAAAAAGGTTCCCACATTTAAAAAAATGTATGCTGAAATTTTAAAATATGTGCATACAATGTAAAAACGTTTGTGCAATTTAAAAAATGTTTCGTACCATTAGAAAAATATACATGGAGATTCATGGTCTGCATTTTTAAAAAGTGTTCGTGACATTATTAAAATATTATATACAATATTAAAAAATGTCTGAGTAGATTGGAAAATGTTTATTTCCATATAAAAGGTACTTTGCATTTGAAAAAAATACTCTTGTGATTTCAAAAAATGTCCGTAAAATGTACATACAATGTAAAATTATGGTTGGACAGTTTAAAGAAATATTTATGGCCATTAAAAAAATGCATGAAGTGTATTTTGAAACTGTATTTTTTAAAATATGCATCCGGTAATTGAAAAAGGTTCAATTTGTATCAAAAAATGCTTCACGCGTCCTCTACAAATGTTTGTGTGTGGAGAAAAAAAGCAGACATGTGTTGGAAAAAAAGAAACCAATAAAAACCGACAAAGATACACAAAGAAAAGCAAAAAAAAGGGAAAACCAAGAAAGAAAAAAACCCAAAGTTTAACAAAGAAAAATCAAACCAACAAAACATTCAAAAAAATAAGTAAAAGTGAAAGAAAAACCGAAGAAAACGGGTGGAAAAAACAAAACCAAAGAAAAAACAAAAGAAAACGAAAAGAAGAAAAACGGAGCAGAGTGAACCTACATCGCGCAGCAACAACCTGCACTAATGTGCCGGCCCGCAATTCGTCGTCCGAAGGTGATTCCTATTAGGATTTAGGAGTTGATAGGCATGACATATAGCGCTGGCAAATGCAGCACATCTCTGGGTCGATCCTATTTGAGGGAGCTCCTATTTGGCGACCTGGGCGCCCGACGACGCGGGAAAATCAGTCCCCACCCACGCTCTGTTGGGCCTGCCCATCCGAGGGGAGGGAAGCCCCCTTTTTTATTTCGTTTTATTGTTTTTTCTTTTTTCAAATAATCCATGATGTTTTAAAAGTTCTAAATTTCTAAATATTTGCAATTTTTTTTTAAAAAAGTCAAGAAATCATAAAATGATCGCGAATTCATAAAATGTGCGGCTATGTTCCGCTTGCTGCAAGGCACGTGTCTTCCTCGCCTACACGACGCCAGTGGTGGGTTGGCCTATTAAGACGTGGCTCTTCATGTCGATGACATTCAACTTTATTTTTTTCTTACTAAATTAATATATTTCAAAAGTTAAATTTGGTTGAGTAATTTAGAACCACAAATTCGGAAAAACAAATGTAAAGATAGAATGGAAAAAGTAATGTCAATATAGTATAAAAAATGTTTGCACGGTTGTAGAAAAATATTGATAACTTTCAGAAAAATGTCCATGGCAATAAAAAAAGGTTCCACTATTTCAGAAAATGTATGCTAAAATTTAAAAATATGAGCGTACAATGTAAAAAATGTTTGTGCAATTTAAAAGATGTTTCGAACAATTAGAAAAATATACGTGAAGATTCATGGAAATATACCTGCATTTTAAAACAGTGCTCATGTCATTATTTAAATATTGTACACAATATTTTTTGTTTGGGTAGATTGAAAAATGTTTGGCTATGCACAGGGGGTGAAGCTTGCTATTCATGTGCCAGAGTCATGAGTTGGTCACGAAATTTTATGGGTTCCACCTCTAGCCTACCCCAACTAGTTTGAAACTAAAGGCTTTGCATTAGAAGAAACACTATTGTGATTTCAAAATATGTCCACGAAATTTTATAGAATGTACATACAACGTAAAAAAGGTTGCACAGTTTTGAAAACTGTTTATGGCCATTACAAAAATGTGCAAAGTGTATTTTAAATTGTATTTTTTGATATGCATCATGTAATTGAAAAATGTTTAATTTGTATCAAAACAAATTTCACATGTGCTCTACAAATATTTTTGTGTGGAGAAAAAAGTAGACATGAATTGAAAAAAAAACCCAATAAGAACAAACAAAAATACAAAAAAAAGACAAAATCAAGAAAGAAAGAAAGAAAACCAATGTTTAACAAAGAAAAATCAAACAAAAAAAAGTTGAAAACAAAGAAGTAGAAATGAAAGAATAACGAGAAAAAAAACAGGTGGAAAAAACAAAACCAAAGACGAAACAAAAGAAAACGAAAAGAAGAAAAACGGAGCAGAGGAACCTACATCAAGCAGCGAACAACCCGCAGTAATGTGCTGGCCCGCTAGTCGTCGCCTGAAGGGATTCCTATTAGGAGTTGATACAAGCGACATATAGCCCTGACAAATGCAGTACATCTTGTTGGGGAACGTTGCATGAAAAAATAAAAAAAAATTACGTGCACGCAAGATCTATCATGAAGATGTATAGCCACGAGAGGGGGAGAGCATCTTCATACCCTTAAAGATCGCTAAGCGGAAGCGTTCATCAACGTGGTTGATGTAGTCGTACACCTTCACGATCCATCCCGATCAAGTACCAAACGTACGGCACCTCCGCGTTCAGCACACGTTCAGCTCGATGACATCCTCGCCTTCTCGATCCAGCAAGACAAGCGAAGTAGTAGATGAGTTCCGGCAGCACGATGGCGTGGTGACGGTTGGTGGTGAAGAACAATCTCTGCAGGGCTTCGCCAAGCACTACAGAAAACAGATGGAGGATAAACTAGAGGGACGGGGTTGCCGACACACGGCTTGGTGTATCTTGATGTGTTCCACGTGCTAGCCCTGCCCCTCTATTTATATGTTGAGCCCTGGGGTCATAACTTGGAGAAAGAGCCTCCTCAAAGTCGGTTTTGCCTGCAAGGAAGAGTCCTTCTCAGACTTCCAGGACCAGACGCCACAGTCCTTGGCGTCTGGCCCGGACGCCATGGGCCTCGGCGTCTGGCCCAGAGCCAGACGCCAGAGTCTCCGGTGTTCGGCCTCCTGGCCTCCGCAAAACTCTTTTTGCACCGACCTAAAGCCCCGTGGGCTTTACCCCTTGGCCTAACCATATCATCATATATATCAATCTTTACCTCCGGACCATTTCGGAGCTCCTCCTCATGTCCGTGATCTCATCCGGGACTCCGAACAACATTCGCTCACCAACATACATAACTCATATAATACTATATCATCAACGAACGTTAAGTGTGCGGGCCCTACGGGTTCGAGAATGATGTAGACATGACCAAGATGTTTCTCCAGTCAATAACCAATAGCGGGACCTGCATGCCTATATTGGTTCCTACATATTCCACGAAGATCTTTATCGGTCAAAACTTTATGACAACATACATAATTCCTTTTGTCCATCGGTATGTTACTTGCCCGAGATTAGATCGTCGGTTTCTTCATACCTAGTTCAATCTCGTTACTGCCAAGTCTCTTTACTCGTTCCGTAATACATCATCCTGCAACTAACTCATTAGTCACTTTGCTTGTAAGGCTTCTTATGATGTGTACTACCGAGAGGGCCCAGAGACACCTCTCCGATACTCAGAGTGACAAATCTTAATCTCGATCTATGCCAACTCAATAAACACCTTCAGAGATACCTGTAGAGCATCTTTATGATCACCCATGACGTTTAATAGCACACAAGGTATTCCTCCTGTTGGGGAGCGTTGCATGAAAACAAAAAAATTCCTACGCTCACACAAGATCTATCAAGGAGATGCATAGAAACGAGAGGGGAGAGTGTGTCTACGTACCCTCGTAGACCGTACGCGGAAGAGTTTCACAACGCGGTTGATGTAGTCAAACTTTCTTCGCGATCCAACCGATCGAGTACCGAACGTACGACACCTCTGCATTCAGCACACGTTCATCTCCGTGATGTCCGTGCCTTCTTGATCCAGCAAGACGTCGAGGTAGTGGATGAGTTCCGATAGCACAACGGCGTGGTGACGGTGATGGTTAAGTGATCTCTGCGGGGCTTCACCTAAGCACTACAAAAATATGACCGGGGGTGTAGACGATGGAGGGGCGTTGCACACGGCTAGGCAATTGTCTGTTATGTGCTAGGCGCTCCCCTCCTACATATATATAGGTGGGAGGGGGGAGGAGCAGCCAAATGAGACGCCCAAGTAAGAGGAATCCTACTTAGAATCCCTCCCAAGCCGTGCCCCTGCCTTATATAGGTGCCGGGGAAAGGCAGGGGAGGGTGGCGCCCCCTTCCTTTCTCCCATGAGAGGGAAAGGCACGAGGGGCTAGACCTTCCCCCTTTCCTTCCCTTAGGGCCTGCTGTCCAAAGAAGGGGCGCATCAGGGGCTGGTTTGTTCCCCCTTTGGCCCATTAGGCCTGTCGTGGAATTAACACGTCAGATGTCCTTAGTGTGAGGACTAGTCTACCTTCTAATACAAACCGGATACAAGTCCGGGTCTTAACTCCTTGTAAGGTAAATATTCTTCACGCCTTTCTCTTAAACCGGCCCACCATTAACATAAACCGGCCTTCTGGGCCTTGGGCCTTGTCATCCGTCTGTCCCGCCCGCCGGGTTACCAGTGAGTCATAATCTTTAGGTAGGTTGCTTGTAAACCATCTGGTCAGGGCAGATCACCAATGAATCACCAAGTGTAAACCGGGTCTCAAGTAAACCGCCAAGTCCGGCTGGGTCATATTTCCGGCCGGTTCATACCGCGGGGTATATCCCTGACATTATCCCCCAGTTTAATTTGGATTCATCCATGTTAAACTGATCCTGTAAAACAAACACAAGAACAAACTTGGCGGCTTGTGCTCCGGGTTAAAGATTCTTATAAACCGGCGCTTGATCATCCTTAAATCCTTGTCATTTCTTCCTTCTAGAAAATCCGAGTCAACAGACCAGCTTTATAATAAATTTGCTTGCAGAAGAAATATTGTAAATAAAGAATCTATTTGAATTGGCCTTCAATGCTCTTCTTTGAAAAAAATATTGGTTTTCAAATTTTCAACTGATATTCAGCCGGCTTGAAGATGTAGAACTTGCCGATCTATGATTTCCAAAATCATCGGATTATAAAAACTGATAATTCTGGGTCATGATTGTTTCCAACACCGGTTCATGATTGTTGCAGACAGCAGGTCATAATGATTGGTGATGTCGGGTCATACTGAAAATCGGAAGATATTTCTCCCTTATATCCATATTACCCGTAGCCCCCAAGTCTTGAATAGAACAAAGTGATGATTTGAGACTTGCTTCCATATAATTACTGCCACTTTGAAGAAATCCATGTTGTTCATCTCAGTCACTAGCAAAAAACTGAATACTCCATATATGTAGCCCCCAAGTGCCGGGTTGTCATGCTTGCAGCAACCTGGGACTTGAAATTGCCTTATGCTCATAAAAACTTCAACCAGTGTAGCCCCCAAGGGCCGGGTCATTATGCAATAATGAGCAGGGACTTTGTAAATATAATCATGTAGATTTGAGCAGTGATGTGTATGTTGGGGAACGTTGCAGAAAACAAAAATTTTCCTACTCGTTTCACCAAGATCATCTAGGAGTTCTGTGACGCCCCCGATTCAATCGTACACTAATCATGCACGCAAATGTGTACGATCAAGATCAGGGACTCACGGGAAGATATCACAACACAACTCTACAAATAAAAATAAGTCATACAAGCATCATAATACAAGCCAGGGGCCTCGAGGGCTCGAATACAAGTGCTCGATCATAGACGAGTCAGCGGAAGCAACAATATCTGAGTACAGACATAAGTTAAACAAGTTTGCCTTAAGAAGGCTAGCACAAACTGGGATACAGATCGAAAGAGGCGCAGGCCTCCTGCCTGGGATCCTCCTAACTACTCCTGGTCGTCGTCAGCGGGCTGCACGTAGTAGTAGGCACCTCCAGTGTAGTAGGGGTCGTCGTCGACGGTGACGTCTGGCTCCTGGACTCCAGCATCTGGTTGCGACAACCAGGAAGGAAGGGAAAAGGGAAAAAAAGGGGGGAGAAAGCAACCGTGAGTACTCATCCAAAGTACTCGCAAGCAAGGAGCTACACTACATATGCATGGGTATATGTATAAGGAGGCCATATCAGTGGACTGAACTGCAGAATGCCAGAATAAGAGGGGGATAGCTAATCCTGTCGAAGACTACGCTTCTGGCAGCCTCCGTCTTGCAGCAAGTAGAAGAGAGTAGATTGAAGTCCTCCAAGTAGCATCTCCAAGTAACATCTCCAAATAGCATCTCATAGCATAATCCTACCCGGCGATCCTCTCCTCGTCGCCCTGCGGAAAAGCGATCACCGGGTTGTCTGTGGAACTTGGAAGGGTGTGTTTTATTAAGTATCCGGTTCTAGTTGTCATAAGGTCAAGGTACAACTCCAAGTCGTCCTGTTACCGAAGATCACGGCTATTCGAATAGATTAACTTCCCTGCAGGGGTGCACCACATAGCCCAACACGCTCGATCCCATTTGGCCGGACACACTTACCTGGGTCATGCCCGGCCTCGGAAGATCAACACGTCGCAGCCCCACCTAGGCTCAACAGAGAGGCCAGCACGCCGGTCTAAACCTAAGCGCACAGGGGTCTGGGCCCATCGCCCATAGCACACCTGCACGTTGCGAGGGCGGCCGGAAGCAGAACTAGCCCCCTTAATACAAGAGCAGGCTTACGTTCCAATCCGGCGCGCGCCGCTCCGTCGCTGACGTCTGAAGTGCTTCGGCTGATACCACGACGTCGGGATACCCATAACTACTCCCACGTAGATGGTTAGTGCGTATAGGCTCGTAGCCAGACTCAGATCAAATACCAAGATCTCGTTAAGCGTGTTAAGTATCCGCGAACGTCGAACAGGGCCAGGCCCACCCGTCTCCTAGGTGGTCTCAACCTGCCCTGTCGCTCCGCCACAAGTAACAGTCGAGGGCCGTCGGGAACCCAGGCCCACCTCTACCGGGATGGAGCCACCTGTCCTTTCAGCCCCCCTCGTCAGAATCTCTTGCGGGTACTCAATGAGCTGACCCGACTTTAGTCACTATCTGTATAGTATGTATGTATGTATAGTATATACCCGTGATCACCTCCCAAGTGATCACGGCCCGATAGTATAGCAAGGCAGACTGACAAGAATGTAGGGCCAATGATGATAAACTAGCATCCTATACTAAGCATTTAGGATTGCAGGTAAGGTATCAACAGATGTAGCGACAATGTCAGGCTATGCATCAGAATAGGATTAACGAAAGCAGTAACATGCTACACTACTCTAATGCAAGCAGTATAGAGGAGAATGGGCGATATCTGGTGATCAAGGGGGGGGGGCTTGCCTGGTTGCTCTGGCAAGAGAGAGGGGTCGTCAACTCCGTAGTCGAACTGGTCAGCAGCAGCGTCGGTCTCGTAGTCTACCGGAGAGAAGAGGGGGAAGAAATAATGAATACAGAGCAAACAAAGTATCACAAAATATAACAAGGCAATACGCGGTGTTCGGTGTGCCCTAACGCGGTAGTAGGTGATACCGGTGAAGGGGGGAAAACATCCGGGAAAGTATTCCCGGTGTTTCGTGTTTTCGGGCAGAGGAGCCGGAGGGGGAAAGTTGCGGGTTCGATAGGTTAGAGGGGTGTGGCGGACGAACGGACTGCGTATCCGGAATCGTCTCGTCGTTCTGAGCAACTTTCATGTATAAAGTTTTTCCATCCGGGCTACGGTTTATTATATATTGATTTTCTAAAGTTTAAATCATTTTTAGAATTTATTTAATTAATTTAATCAACATTATCCAGAATAGTGTCTGCTGACGTCATGATGACGTCAGCATGACGTCAGTAGTTGACTTGGTCAACCTGACAGGTGGGTCCCGATCGTCATACTCTGTTTTAATTATCTAACAGTTAATTAGGTTAATTAGCGATTAGGTTAATCTAATTATAATTAATTAACCTAATTAATTACTTAATTAATTAATTAATTAATTTTATTATTATTATTATTATTTTCTCTTTTTTTTGAATCATTCTGGGCGTGGGGCCCCCTGTCATTGGCCCAGAGGGGCTTTGCGGGTGCCTGGTGTCGGGCACCAGCCCGAGCGGTTCGGGCGTGCGGGCGAACCCGACGACGGGCGCCGCGGGGAATGAGGGCGTCGAGCGGCGCGGTGCAAACGAGCACGGCGCGGGCGCGCGCGTAGGACGAGCGGCCGAAGCGGCGAGTGCCGCGGTGGTGATGCGGGATAGGTGAGCGGGCGCGTCTATGGCCGTGCGGGCGTGCGTGTGCACGACGGCATGAGGAGCAGATGTGGCAGGGGGAGGAAGAGAGGCCAGGGCCTCACCGGCGGTCGTGGGGTCTAGGCAATGGGGGTCGAGGAGGAGGACGGGGACGAGGCGACGCAGGGGAGGAGATCCGGCGACGAAGCAGTCCGGCGAGGCGTCAAGGATCGGCTCCGGTGCCGATCCAGATCGGAACGAGGGGGTCCGGCGGAGGGCTCGGTGGAGCGACGCTGGAGGAGCTGCAGGGCGAAGGCGGCGGTGCTTGGGCGCGGTGCGCGTCGTGGGGGCGTCCTAGCTCGTAGGCGTGGTCGGGGGCGAGTGGGGAGTGGGTAGGTTAGGGTTTGGGGCGTGGGGGGTTATGGGGGTGGCCGACTGGGCCTGGGGTCGGCCCAGTTGGGCCAGGGTCCAGGGGGGGTTTCTCTCTTTTTTTTTGTATTGTTTTCTGTTTTCTCTTTATTTATTTTCTTTTCTGTTTTTATTTATTTATAAACACTTAGGCATTTTATAAAATTGTGAACCTTACACCATAATTATCTTTGTAATATTTGGCAACCACCGAACATTTTTGTTTTAATTTTTGAAAACTTTTATTGTTTTCTTTTATTTAAATTTTGAATTTGTTTCGGTTCCGAACTATCGAGAGTTTATCACAGTAACCGTGGTGACGTGGCATCATTAGCGGGGAATCACTGTAGCTTAATTATCCGGGCGTCACAATTCTCCTCCACTACAAGAAATCTCGTCCCGAGATTTAGGACGGGAGTAAGGGGGAAAGACTTGGTTGCGAAATTCTAATGGGTCTTCCCGGTCTTGGTTGCTCTTCCTGAAGTACTTGATCCTCCTCGTTGGTGTCTTTATTTCTCTTCTTTTCAGGTCATCATGATGAAGTCGTCCTACTTTCTTCGAAAATTATGTCGTACTCATGAATAGGTAAGGGGCTACTCTACAACGGTAGAATGGTATAAGGGAAATTCATCTGGGGGTATCCCAAGAATGAACATATGAGTATCTCTCGAGTTGAACAAATTACACCTATCGAGAGCAAAGTAAGGCGGTGCAATAAGAAGTTTCAAGCGGATAGGCAATCGTTCATTTCCTGAAGCAGAGTGCGAAAGGGGTTCAGAGCAACGGGAATAAGTATTGTGTCCGATACCAGAATAGATCAACAGGCAAGTGGCCCGTGAATTACATACAAAGTCAAGCACGAGGAATAACTTTGACAACAGGTGGTACAGAAGAGTCAGGTTTCGATCCTGGGACCTATGGGTTATGGGCCCACCATGTGGGTTAAAAGTAGAAAGGGGGGGCTGACATCTTGTACGATCACGATAGCAAGGCATGTCAGAGAGTAGCATGTCAGTTATGTCGGCAACAATGTCGGTACCAAGGGCGAGGGACGAAGAGAACCATTTTCCTGCTCGTTGAACGAGGCGGACCAGTAGGCGAAGTTCTCGTCCATCGGTGGTTACCGGAATGTCATCAACAAAAGTAACAGGGTCTTACTGACAGAATTGTACAACGAGGTGTCTACATAAGCAGGAGAATATTACTGCTCAGATCATATAGTTCACAAGAAAGGTTAAACCAACAATAGAAGGAAAATATGATCATCAGATTAAACAGAACAGTGGAAAGGAAATTATGTTTAACCACATATTTCAAGGGTATATCCTTCCCAAGGACAAGCAGAGCATGATATCCATGTCAGGATATAATGTAGAAAACTCTTTAGGTAGGGGAGAAAATTTTTATGACACTACCCACACTGCGGTGTTTGGATAATTGATCAAGAAACATTTAGCATTGGGCTTTAAATGTTCTTGTTGAAAATCGGAGTACCACAGACATGCTTCGAGATAGCATTGACATGGTCTTCCAGCAAAGGTCAGACTTGGATATACAAAGGATTCACCAGGAACAACTTATAGAATAAGCATTACAATTTCCTTATGGGAGAATGGAAAACCTTGCTGGAAAGGAAACCTTAACACTAGGTCCTCCGACCAGGTGTGCTAGGCATGACATCACCTTACCGATATATAAGGACCAATGTTATAACTCTTGGGAAAAATGTTCCAACCATCATATCTGACCGAGATTCAGATCCGATTGGTGTCAGGATACCTGAGACTCAGGATGTCCGAGAAGAAAAGGCGCAACACAAATCGTTGAAATGGCATTGCAAGCTTCTCGGGAAATGAACTATGGGAGCGGTTTTCTGAAGCAATAGTTCACCATTAAACCAGGGAGAGGACAAGGAGGTGTCGGGTGAACTCAACGGCAGTTCACCGAGATTCCCAAAAGATGGATTTCCACCATTAAGTGAACAAGGAGATAACATTTGTCAGATCAAATGATATAAGGAAGTATGCTCATAGAAAACATACACAATTAAACATTGGTTGAAAGGCGCACCCGAATATGGGCTGGGTTGCACGACCAACGTCGGAATGGTGATTCAATAATCAATAGTCTAAGAATGAACTTTCGACCATTAACTTCAAAAAAATAGGGTTGCTAGAAGGAAAGAATCCAAACAACACCGTTCACTTGTTGGAATTAACACGGGGACCAATAAAGAATGGTGATGGTGAGAAGTATTTCTATGTCAATAATTCTCAAGAGGTGGAACAAATCTCAGAACATTCTTGACATAAGGGATGGTAATACTCCAAGGTAAAGAGAACAATTGCTGGATAGCAAGGAACTCAAGGTATAACACCAAACATGAACAAGCTTGTGTTGGTGGGAAGGCAATAAAGTGGTCGATGATAATACAATTCATCGAGGGCAAGGATGGTATTTCTCATCATGAATTCAATTGATATCCTGGATGAGCTCAGAATGTTGATGATCACGACACCTTTGTCGCGAGAGTTCGTGAAGATGTAATCGATCGGCGACGTCAACAAGTCAAAGGAATTGGCGAAGCGAAAGGTTATTGGAACCAAGGGTACGACACAAACTCGAAATCAAGTTTGTTGGTCAAGGAGAAATGGTATGACGAGGAAGATCGACGTAAGCTTAGCTCATCGTCGAAACTGGTGCTCCCGGAATAAGGACCAGGTGGCACAGTTTGAAATCATCAAGGCAATGATATAGCCAAACAGGCTAGGAATGGCGTGATCGGGTACAAACTCGTACTTAAAGAAGATTACTGAGAGTTGTTGAACCGTAGTGCGGACTCGGTTCAGTTATCGATGTCTTTGAGTGTTTAATAACTCAAAGCCCATGAAAAATTGTAATCAGTGAGAATGTAGTACTTGATGAAGAACTCATAAGGAGTTATGCAGTTCCAAGATAATCTCGAGATACCGGGGGTAATACTCGACGATAGTCCAAAGTAGAGCTTAGACTAGGGTATTGCTCTAAAGAAGGTAAGTGCTTAAACTTGCACGAGAAATGGTATTTCAAGGAGATCATGGTTGGAACCACGATTGCAATAGGCCAAATCCCAGATATAAGAACTTATACGAAGGGAATAATTAATTTAAGAGAAGCTTTAATGATATGATCTACATCATGTCCATGGGCATGAACACAAAGTTCAAGGTCGACTCCCACTTCTTCAATGCCTAACCTTTCATTCACCTCTCGTATTTCGAAAATGACATTAGTTGTTGAAAGTGTTTTTTTTACCTGGTGCAATACCAGATAAATATGACCCGTGTAATCTTTCGGGTTCACACGGATTAGGGAAGGCGTAGGTTCAACCCATCAGGGCATCTTAGGAACATATACCACAAACTTCAATAGTAAATACCACCAGCTCGAAAGCAGAGCATGGTTGGCCAAGCAGATGATACAATTTACCAAAGGCACTATGTATCAGGGGAAGAACTCACAAGGTGATTGAATATGAAGGACACTGTCGGATAGCAATCCAACAATGGATCGGGCAATCCACAACGGAGTTGAGGTGAGTATCGGTATTCCAGAAAGAATGCACGGGCATCATATTATAGAACATCGGAATAATTCGATGCTTAGATAACAAAGGAATTATGATTTCCAAAACAAAAGATCAGAAGCAGTCGCTCTGACCAAGGATGGATAAGTTGGATAAACCAGAGGCACAATTGGCGACAAATAGTTTGGTCGAGAACCAGCTCATGTTCAAAAATGATGTCTCATTCGGAAAGATAAGTTAGAAGGGTTGATAGATGATTGTGTGCATTCGCACACATGTTGAATCAATAGGATCAAAATGACGGTGTCAAAAGATACTAGTGAATATTGCCAGATATATGGGAAGCATCCATAATGCTAGTAGACAAGTATTTGCAGAGCAATAAAGCTGCTAAGGATTTTCGGAGGATTGAATAGTATTTCAAAGACTTTTGTGAAACACCTGAACAACTGGGATGAGCGGATACTCGGAAGGTGCGAGAAGTTATTCTTAGGGGTATTCAGGTGGCAAAGAACTGCTAGGCAGTAGGCACGAAGTATTCTCGGAACAATAGAGAAAACTTCGGGTATCTTGTAATAACAAGAACAATGGGGAATGATAGTAAGAATGGCAAGTGTAAGTAGTTATCCATAAGGATTTATCGGTGGTCGGGAATAGCAAAAGTGATGGGCACAAGTCTCGAGAGAATATCAAAGAGTATCTCCGAAATCTTCTGGTGCAGTCGGTGACCAACTGGACTGAAGGGGCTCTCCGGGAGAAAGTATTTTCGAGAACCTAAAGTTAGTTTTTAGTAAAAATCGTTTAACCCGAATAGAAGAGAGTTCAGAATCCCAGAGTAAAGGTCGAGGAGTAAAAGATCCTAATACCACCCAATGGCGACATGGGCCCGTAAGGCACACAGCCATGTTAGTAAAAGTTTTGCAATGACTAGACTCGACTTCGGCCAAGGAGTGTGGAAGGGGATTCCTACAGGCAGTTGGCTCTGATACCAACTTGTGACGCCCCCGATTCAATCGTACACTAATCATGCACGCAAATGTGTACGATCAAGATCAGGGACTCACGGGAAGATATCACAACACAACTCTACAAATAAAAATAAGTCATACAAGCATCATAATACAAGCCAGGGGCCTCGAGGGCTCGAATACAAGTGCTCGATCATAGACGAGTCAGCGGAAGCAACAATATCTGAGTACAGACATAAGTTAAACAAGTTTGCCTTAAGAAGGCTAGCACAAACTGGGATACAGATCGAAAGAGGCGCAGGCCTCCTGCCTGGGATCCTCCTAACTACTCCTGGTCGTCGTCAGCAGCCTGCACGTAGTAGTAGGCACCTCCAGTGTAGTAGTGGTCGTCGTCGACGGTGGCGTCTGGCTCCTGGACTCCAGCATCTGGTTGCGACAACCAGGAAGGAAGGGAAAAGGGAAAAAAAGGGGGGAGAAAGCAACCGTGAGTACTCATCCAAAGTACTCGCAAGCAAGGAGCTACACTACATATGCATGGGTATATGTATAAGGAGGCCATATCAGTGGACTGAACTGCAGAATGCCAGAATAAGAGGGGGATAGCTAATCCTGTCGAAGACTACGCTTCTGGCAGCCTCCGTCTTGCAGCAAGTAGAAGAGAGTAGATTGAAGTCCTCCAAGTAGCATCTCCAAGTAACATCTCCAAATAGCATCTCATAGCATAATCCTACCCGGCGATCCTCTCCTCGTCGCCCTGCGGAAAAGCGATCACCGGGTTGTCTGTGGAACTTGGAAGGGTGTGTTTTATTAAGTATCCGGTTCTAGTTGTCATAAGGTCAAGGTACAACTCCAAGTCGTCCTGTTACCGAAGATCACGGCTATTCGAATAGATTAACTTCCCTGCAGGGGTGCACCACATAGCCCAACACGCTCGATCCCATTTGGCCGGACACACTTTCCTGGGTCATGCCCGGCCTCGGAAGATCAACACGTCGCAGCCCCACCTAGGCTCAACAGAGAGGCTAGCACGCCGGTCTAAACCTAAGCGCACAGGGGTCTGGGCCCATCGCCCATAGCACACCTGCACGTTGCGAGGGCGGCCGGAAGCAGAACTAGCCCCCTTAATACAAGAGCAGGCTTACGTTCCAATCCGGCGCGCGCCGCTCCGTCGCTGACGTCTGAAGTGCTTCGGCTGATACCACGACGTCGGGATACCCATAACTACTCCCACGTAGATGGTTAGTGCGTATAGGCTCGTAGCCAGACTCAGATCAAATACCAAGATCTCGTTAAGCGTGTTAAGTATCCGCGAACGTCGAACAGGGCCAGGCCCACCCGTCTCCTAGGTGGTCTCAACCTGCCCTGTCGCTCCGCCACAAGTAACAGTCGAGGGCCGTCGGGAACCCAGGCCCACCTCTACCGGGATGGAGCCACGTGTCCTTTCAGCCCCCCTCGTCAGAATCTCTTGCGGGTACTCAATGAGCTGACCCGACTTTAGTCACTATCTGTATAGTATGTATGTATGTATAGTATATACCCGTGATCACCTCCCAAGTGATCACGGCCCGATAGTATAGCAAGGCAGACTGACAAGAATGTAGGGCCAATGATGATAAACTAGCATCCTATACTAAGCATTTAGGATTGCAGGTAAGGTATCAACAGATGTAGCGACAATGTCAGGCTATGCATCAGAATAGGATTAACGAAAGCAGTAACATGCTACACTACTCTAATGCAAGCAGTATAGAGGAGAATGGGCGATATCTGGTGATCAAGGGGGGGGGGGCTTGCCTGGTTGCTCTGGCAAGAGAGAGGGGTCGTCAACTCCGTAGTCGAACTGGTCAGCAGCAGCGTCGGTCTCGTAGTCTACCGGAGAGAAGAGGGGGAAGAAATAATGAATACAGAGCAAACAAAGTATCACAAAATATAACAAGGCAATACGCGGTGTTCGGTGTGCCCTAACGCGGTAGTAGGTGATACCGGTGAAGGGGGGAAAACATCCGGGAAAGTATTCCCGGTGTTTCGTGTTTTCGGGCAGAGGAGCCGGAGGGGGAAAGTTGCGGGTTCGATAGGTTAGAGGGGTGTGGCGGACGAACGGACTGCGTATCCGGAATCGTCTCGTCGTTCTGAGCAACTTTCATGTATAAAGTTTTTCCATCCGGGCTACGGTTTATTATATATTGATTTTCTAAAGTTTAAATCATTTTTAGAATTTATTTAATTAATTTAATCAACATTATCCAGAATAGTGTCTGCTGACGTCATGATGACGTCAGCATGACGTTAGTAGTTGACTTGGTCAACCTGACAGGTGGGTCCCGATCGTCATACTCTGTTTTAATTATCTAACAGTTAATTAGGTTAATTAGCGATTAGGTTAATCTAATTATAATTAATTAACCTAATTAATTACTTAATTAATTAATTAATTAATTTTATTATTATTATTATTATTTTCTCCTTTTTTTTTGAATCATTCTGGGCGTGGGGCCCCCTGTCATTGGCCCAGAGGGGCTTTGCGGGTGCCTGGTGTCGGGCACCAGCCCGAGCGGTTCGGGCGTGCGGGCGAACCCGACGACGGGCGCCGCGGGGAATGAGGGCGTCGAGCGGCGCGGTGCAAACGAGCACGGCGCGGGCGCGCGCGTAGGACGAGCGGCCGAAGCGGCGAGTGCCGCGGTGGTGATGCGGGATAGGTGAGCGGGCGCGTCTATGGCCGTGCGGGCGCGCGTGTGCACGACAGCATGAGGAGCAGATGTGGCAGGGGGAGGAAGAGAGGCCAGGGCCTCACCGGCGGTCGTGGGGTCTAGGCAATGGGGGTCAAGGAGGAGGACGGGGATGAGGCGACGCAGGGGAGGAGATCCGGCGACGAAGCAGTCCGGCGAGGCGTCAAGGATCGGCTCCGGTGCCGATCCAGATCGGAACGAGGGGGTCCGGCGGAGGGCTCGGTGGAGCGACGCTGGAGGAGCTGCAGGGCGAAGGCGGCGGTGCTTGGGCGCGGTGCGCGTCGTGGGGGCGTCCTAGCTCGTAGGCGTGGTCGGGGGCGAGTGGGGAGTGGGTAGGTTAGGGTTTGGGGCGTGGGGGGTTATGGGGGTGGCCGACTGGGCCTGGGGTCGGCCCAGTTGGGCCAGGGTCCAGGGGGGTTTCTCTCTTTTTTTTTTGTATTGTTTTCTGTTTTCTCTTTATTTATTTTCTTTTCTGTTTTTATTTATTTATAAACACTTAGGCATTTTATAAAATTGTGAACCTTACACCATAATTATCTTTGTAATATTTGGCAACCACCGAACATTTTTGTTTTAATTTTTGAAAACTTTTATTGTTTTCTTTTATTTAAATTTTGAATTTGTTTCGGTTCCGAACTATCGAGAGTTTATCACAGTAACCGTGGTGACGTGGCATCATTAGCGGGGAATCACTGTAGCTTAATTATCCGGGCGTCACAAGTTCATCTAGCAATGAGTCATTGGATGCATCTACGTACCTTGTAGATCGCGAGCGGAAGCGTTCAAAGAACGGTGATGATGTAGTCGTACTCGACGTGATCCAAATCACCGATGACCAGCGCCGAACGGACGGCACCTCCGCGTTCAACACACGTACGGAACAGCCACGTCTCCTCCTTCTTGATCCAGCAAGGGAGGGAGGAGAGGTTGAGGGAGATGGCACCAGCAGCAGCACAACAGCGTGGTGTTGATGGAGCTGCAGTACTCTGGCAGAGCTTCGCTAAGCACTATGGAGGAGGAGGAGGTGTTGGGGGGGGGGGGAGAAGGAGGCAACCAAAGGCCAAGGCGTTCCGGTATGAAGTCCCTCCTCTCCCCCACTATATATAGGAGAGCCAAGGGGGGGTGGCCGGCCCTAGGAGATCCAATCTCCTAGGGGGTGCGGCGGCCAAGGGGGTTTCCCTCCCCCCCAAGGCACCTAGGAGGTGCCTTCCCCTCCTAGGACTCTTCCCCCTTCAAACCCTAGGCGCATGGGCCTATGTGGGGCTGGTGCCCTTGGCCCATTAGGCCAAGGCGCACCCCCTTACAGCCCATGTGGCCCCCCCCGGGACAGGTGGACCCACCCGGTGGACCCCCGGGACCCTTCCGGTGGTCCCGGTACAATACCGATAACCCCGAAACTTGTCCCGATGCCCGAAACAGGACTTCCCATATATAAATCTTTACCTCCGGACCATTCTGGAACTCCTCGTGATGTCCGGGATCTCATCCGAGACTCCGAACAACATTCGGGTTACTGCATATACATATCCCTACAACCCTAGCGTAACCGAACCTTAAGTGTGTAGACCCTACGGGTTCGGGAGACAAGCAGACATGACCGAGACGACTCTCCGGTCAATAACCAACAGCGGGATCTGGATACCCATGTTGGCTCCCACATGCTCCACGATGATCTCATCGGATGAACCACGATGTCGAGGATTCAATCAACCCCGTACGCTATTCCCTTTGTCTATCGATATGTTACTTGCCCGAGATTCGATCGTCGGTATCCCAATACCTCGTTCAATCTCGTTACCGGCAAGTCACTTTACTCGTACTGTAATGCATGATCCCGTGACCAGACACTTGGTCACTCTGAGCTCATTATGATGATGCATTACCGAGTGGGCCCAATGATACCTCTCCGTCATACGGAGTGACAAATCCCAGTCTTGATCCATGTCACCCAACAGACACTTTCGGAGATACCCGTAGTCTACCTTTATAGTCACCCAGTTACGTTGTGACGTTTGGCATACCCAAAGCACTCCTACGGTATCCGGGAGTTACACGATCTCATGGTCTAAGGAAAAGATACTTTGACATTCAAAACTCTAGCAAACGAACTATACGATCTTGTGCTATGTTTAGGATTGGGTCTCGTCCATCACATCATTCTCCTAATGATGTGATCTCGTTATCAATGACATCCAGTGTCCATAGTCAGGAAACCATGACTATCTGTTGATCAACGAGCTAGTCAACTAGAGGCTCACTAGGGACATGTTGGTGTCTGTTACTCACATATGTATTACGATTTCCGGATAACACAATTATAGCATGAATAAAGACAATTATCATGAACAAGGAAATATAATAATAATGCTTTTATTATTGCCTCTAGGGCATATTTCCAACAGTCTCCCACTTGCACTAGAGTCAATAATCTAGTTACATTGTGATGAATCGAACACCCATGGAATTCTGGTGTTGATCATGTTTTGCTCTAGGGAGAGGTTTAGTCAACGGATCTGCTACATTCAGGTCCGTATGTACTTTACAAATCTCTATGTCTCCATCTTGAACATTTTCATGAATGGAGTTGAAGCGACGCTTGATGTGCCTTGTCTTCTTGTGAAACCTGGGCTCCTTGGCAAGTGCAATAGCTCCAGTGTTGTCACAGAAGAGCTTGATCGGCCCCGACGCATTGGGTATGACTCCTAGGTCGGTGATGAACTCCTTCACCCATATTGCTTCATGTGCTGCCTCCGAGGCTGCCATGTACTCCGCTTCACATGTAGATCCCGCCACGATGCTTTGCTTGCAACTGCACCAGCTTACTGCCCCACCATTCAAAATATACACGTATCCGGTTTGTGACTTAAAGTCATCCAGATCTGTGTCGAAGCTAGTGTCGACGTAACCCTTTACGACGAGCTCTTCGTCACCTCCATAAACGAGAAACATTTCCTTAGTCCTTTTCAGGTACTTCAGGATATTCTTGACCGCTGTCCAGTGTTCCTTGCCGGGATTACTTTGGTACCTTCCTACCAAACTAACGGCAAGGTTAACATCAGGTCTGGTACACAGCATGGCATACATAATAGAACCTATGGCTGAGGCATAGGGGATGACGCTCATCTCTTCTATATCTTCTGCCGTGGTCGGACATTGAGCTGAGCTCAATTTCACACCTTGTAACACAGGTAAGAACCCCTTCTTGGATTGATCCATATTGAACTTCTTCAATATCTTATCAAGGTATGTGCTTTGTGAAAGACCTATGAGGCGTCTTGATCTATCTCTATAGATTTTGATGCCTAATATATAAGCAGCTTCTCCAAGGTCCTTCATTGAAAAACTTTTATTCAAGTAGGCCTTGATGCTGTCCAAGAGTTCTATATCATTTCCCATCAAAAGTATGTCATCTACATATAATATGAGAAATGCTACAGAGCTCCCACTCACTTTCTTGTAAACGCAGGCTTCTCCATAAGTCTGTGTAAACCCAAACGCTTTGATCATCTCATCAAAGCGAATGTTCCAACTCCGAGATGCTTGCACCAGCCCATAAATCGAGCATTGGAGCTTGCACACTTTGTCAGCATTCTTAGGATCGACAAAACCTTCCGGATGCATCATATACAATTCTTCCTTAAGGAAACCATTAAGGAATGCCGTTTTGACGTCCATTTGCCATATTTCGTAATCATAGAATGCGGCAATTGCTAACATGATTCGGACGGACTTCAGCTTCGCTACCGGTGAGAAAGTCTCATCGTAGTCAACCCCTTGAACTTGTCGATAACCCTTAGCGACAAGCCGAGCTTTATAGATGGTCACATTACCATCCGCGTCTGTCTTCCTCTTAAAGATCCATTTATTTTCTATGGCTCGCCGCTCAACGGGCAAGTCAGTCAAAGTCCATACTTTGTTTTCATACATGGATCCTATCTCGGATTTCATGGCTTCTAGCCATTTGTCGGAATCCAGGCCCTCCATCGCTTCTTCATAGTTCGAAGGTTCACCGTTGTCTAACAACATGATTTCCAAGACAGGGTTGCCATACCACTCTGGTGCGGAACGTGTCCTTGTGGACCTTCGAATTTCAGTAGGGGCTTGATCAGAAGTATCTTGATCATTGTCATTAACTTCCTCTCTAGTCGGTGCACGCACCTCAGGAACATTTTCTTGAGTTGTGCCATTTTCCGGTTCAAGAGGTGATACTTCATCAAGCTCTACTTTCCTCCCACTTACTTCTTTCGAGAGAAACTCTTTCTCCAGAAAGGACCCATTCTTGGCAACAAAGATCTTGCCTTCGGATCTGAGGTAGAAGGTGTACCCAATAGTTTCTTTTGGGTACCCTATGAAGACGCATTTTTCCGATTTGGGTTCGAGCTTTTCAGGTTGAAGTTTCTTGACATAAGCATCGCATCCCCAAACTTTTAGAAACGACAGCTTAGGTTTCTTCCCAAACCATAATTCATACGGTGTCGTCTTAACGGATTTCGACGGAGCCCTATTTAAAGTGAATGCGGCAGTCTCTAAAGCATAGCCCCAAAAGGAAAGCGGTAAATCGGTAAGAGACATCATAGATCGCACCATATCTAATAGAGTGCGATTACGACGTTCGGACACACCATTACGCTGAGGTGTTCCAGGCGGCGTGAGTTGTGAAACTATTCCACATTTTGTGTGCCAAACTCGTGACTCAAGTATTCTCCTCCACGATCTGATCGCAGAAACTTGATTTTCCTGTCACGTTGATTTTCAACCTCACTCTGAAATTCCTTGAACTTTTCAAAGGTTTCAGACTTGTGTTTCATTAAGTAGATATACCCATACCTACTTAAATCATCAGTGAGGGTGAGAACATAACGATAGCCACCGCGAGCCTCAACACTCATTGGACCGCACACATCGGTATGTATGATTTCCAATAAGTCGGTTGCTCGCTCCATTGTTCCTGAGAACGGAGTCTTGGTCATTTTACCCATAAGGCATGGTTCGCACGTGTCAAATGATTCATAATCAAGAGACTCTAAAAGTCCATCAGCATGGAGCTTCTTCATGCGTTTGACACCTATGTGACCAAGGCGGCAGTGCCACAGGTATGTGGGACTATCATTATCAACCTTACTTCTTTTGGTACTCACATTATGAATATGTGTAGCATCACGTTCGAGATTCATAAGGAATAAACCATTCACCATAGGAGCATGACCATAAAACATATCTCTCATAAAAATGGAACAACCATTATTCTCAGATTTAAAAGAGTAGCCATCTCGAATTAAACGAGATCCCGATACAATGTTCATGCTCAAAGCTGGCACTAAATAACAATTATTAAGGTTTAAAACTAATCCCGAAGGGAGATGCAGAGGCAGCGTGCCGACGGCGATCACATTGACCTTGGAACCATTCCCGACGCGCATCGTCACCTCGTCCTTTGCTAGTTTCCGCTTATTCCGCAGCCCCTGCTTTGAGTTACAAATGTGAGCAACTGCACCGGTATCAAATACCCAGGAGCCACTACGGGCACTAATAAGGTACACATCAATTACATGTATATCACATATACCTTTTGTTTTGCCGGCCTTCTTATCCGCTAAGTATTTAGGGCAGTTCCGCTTCCAGTGACCGCTTCCCTTGCAATAAAAGCACTCAGTCTCGGGCTTGGGTCCATTCTTTGGCTTCTTCCCGGCAGCTTGCTTGCCGGGCGCGGCAACCTCCTTGCCGTCCTTCTTGAAGTTCTTTTTACCCTTGCCTTTCTTGAACTTAGTGGTTTTATTGACCATCAACACTTGATGTTCCTTCCTGACTTCTACCTCTGCTGATTTCAGCATAGCAAATACTTCAGGAATGGTCTTTTCCATCCCCTGCATATTGAAGTTCATCACAAAGCTCTTGTAGCTTGGTGGAAGCGACTGGAGGATTCTGTCAATGACCGCATCATCCGGGAGATTAACTCCCAGCTGAGTCAAGCGGTTATGCAACCCAGACATAGTGAGTATGTGCTCACTGACAGAACTGTTTTCCTCCATCTTACAGCTGAAGAATTTATCGGAGACTTCATATCTCTCGACCCAGGCATGAGCTTGGAAAACCATTTTCAGCTCTTCGAACATCTCATATGCTCCATGTCTCTCAAAACGCTTTTGGAGCCCCGGCTCTAGGCTGTAAAGCATGCCGCACTGAACGAGGGAGTAGTCATCGGAACGTGCCTGCCAAGCGTTCATAACATCTTGTTCTGCAGGGAGAACGGGTGCATCACCAAGCGGTGCTTGTAGGACATAATCTTTCTTGGCAGCTACGAGGATGATCCTCAGGTTCCGGACCCAGTCCGTATAGTTGCTGCCATCGTCTTTCAGCTTAGTTTTCTCTAGGAACGCGTTGAAGTTGAGGACTACGTTGGCCATTTGATCTACAAGACATATTGCAAAGATTTTAGACTAAGTTCATGATAATTAAGTTCAACTAATCAAATTATTAGTGAACTCCCACTTAGATTAGACATCCCTCTAGTCATCTAAGTATTACATGATCCGAGTTAACTAGACCGTGTCCGATCATCACGTGAGACAGACTAGTCAACGTCGGTGAACATCTTCATGTTGATCGTATCTTCTATACGACTCATGCTCGACCTTTCGGTCTTCTGTGTTCCGAGGCCATGTCTGTACATGCTAGGCTCGTCAAGTCAACCTAAGTGTTTGCATGTGTAAATCTGTCTTACACCCGTTGTATGTGAACGTCTGAATAAAACACCCGATCATCACGTGGTGTTTTGAAACAGCGAACTGTCGCAACGGTGCACAGTTAGGGGGAACACTTCTTGAAATTAGTATGAGGGATCACCTTATTTACTACCGTCGTTCTAAGTAAACAAGATGCAAAACATGATAAACATCACATGCAATCAAATAATAAACGTGACATGATATGGCCAATATCACACAACTCCTTTGATCTCCATCTTGGGGCTCCATGATCATCTTGTCACCGGCTTGACACCATGATCTCCATCATCGTGTCTCCATGAAGTTGCTCGCCAACTATTACTTCTACTACTATGGCTAACACGTTTAGCAATAAATTAAAGTAATTTACATGGCGTTTCTCGATGACACGCAGGTCATTAAAAGAATAAAGACAACTCCTATGGCTCCTGCCGGTTGTCATACTCATCGACATGCAAGTCGTGAATCCTATTACAATAGCATGAACATCTCATACATCACATATAGATCATTCATCATTCATCACAACTTTGGCCATATCATATCACAAACCACTTGCTGCAAAAACAAGTTAGACGTCCTCTAATTGTTGTTGCAAGTTTTACGTGGCTGAATTAGGGTTCTAGCAAGAACGTCTTCTTACCTACGTTAAAGCCACAACGTGATTTGTCAACTTCTATTTACCCTTCATAAGGACCCTGTTCATCGATTCCGCTCCAACTAAAGTAGGAGAGACAGACACCCGCCAGCCACCTTATGCAACTAGTGCATGTTAGTCGGTGGAACCGGTCTCACGTAAGCGTACGTGTAAGGTTGGTCCGGGCCGCTTCATCCCACAATACCGCTGAAGCAAGAAAGGACTAGTAACGGCAAGAAAGTTGACAAATCTACGCCCACAACAAATTGTGTTCTACTCGCGCAAGAAGAACTACACATAGACCTAGCTCATGATGCCACTGTTGGGGAACGTTGCAGAAAACAAAATTTTTCCTACTCGTTTCACCAAGATCATCTAGGAGTTCATCTAGCAACGAGTCATTGGATGCATCTACGTACCTTGTAGATCGCGAGCGGAAGCGTTCAAAGAACGGTGATGATGTAGTCGTACTCGACGTGATCCAAATCACCGATGACCAGCGCCGAACGGACGGCACCTCCGCGTTCAACACACGTACGGAACAGCCACATCTCCTCCTTCTTGATCCAGCAAGGGAGGGAGGAGAGGTTGAGGGAGATGGCACCAGCAGCAGCACGACGGCGTGGTGTTGATGGAGCTGCAGTACTCCGGCAGAGCTTCGCTAAGCACTATGGAGGAGGAGGAGGTGTTGGGGGGGGGGGCGGAGAAGGAGGCAACCAAAGGCCAAGGCGTTCCGGTATGAAGTCCCTCCTCTCCCCCACTATATATAGGAGAGCCAAGGGGGGGTGGCCGGCCCTAGGAGATCCAATCTCCTAGGGGGTGCAGCGGCCAAGGGGGTTTCCCTCCCCCCCAAGGCACCTAGGAGGTGCCTTCCCCTCCTAGGACTCTTCCCCCTTCAAACCCTAGGCGCATGGCCCTATGTGGGGCTGGTGCCCTTGGCCCATTGCCAAGGCGCACCCCCTTACAGCCCATGTGCCCCCCCGGGACAGGTGGACCCACCCGGTGGACCCCCGGGACCCTTCCGGTGGTCCCGGTACAATACCGATAACCCCGAAACTTGTCCCGATGCCCGAAACAGGACTTCCCATATATAAATCTTTACCTCCGGACCATTCCGGAACTCCTCGTGACGTCCGGGATCTCATCCGGGACTCCGAACAACATTCGGGTTACTGCATATACATATCCCTACAACCCTAGCGTAACCGAACCTTAAGTGTGTAGACCCTACGGGTTCGGGAGACAAGCAGACATGACCGAGACGACTCTCCGGTCAATAACCAACAGCGGGATCTGGATACCCATGTTGGCTCCCACATGCTCCACGATGATCTCATCGGATGAACCACGATGTCGAGGATTCAATCAACCCCGTACGCTATTCCCTTTGTCTATCGATATGTTACTTGCCCGAGATTCGATCGTCGGTATCCCAATACCTCGTTCAATCTCGTTACCGGCAAGTCACTTTACTCGTACCGTAATGCATGATCCCGTGACCAGACACTTGGTCACTCTGAGCTCATTATGATGATGCATTACCGAGTGGGCCCAGTGATACCTCTCCGTCATACGGAGTGACAAATCCCAGTCTTGATCCATGTCACCCAACAGACACTTTCGGAGATACCCGTAGTCTACCTTTATAGTCACCCAGTTACGTTGTGACGTTTGGCATACCCAAAGCACTCCTACGGTATCCGGGAGTTACACGATCTCATGGTCTAAGGAAAAGATACTTTGACATTCAAAACTCTAGCAAACGAACTATACGATCTTGTGCTATGTTTAGGATTGGGTCTCGTCCATCACATCATTCTCCTAATGATGTGATCTCGTTATCAATGACATCCAGTGTCCATAGTCAGGAAACCATGACTATCTGTTGATCAATGAGCTAGTCAACTAGAGGCTCACTAGGGACATGTTGGTGTCTGTTACTCACACATGTATTACGATTTCCGGATAACACAATTATAGCATGAATAAAGACAATTATCATGAACAAGGAAATATAATAATAATGCTTTTATTATTGCCTCTAGGGCATATTTCCAACAGTGTAGCCCCCAAGGGCCGGCTCAGTAAGATAATATTGAGCTGGGACTTGATATATACTTCAATGAAAATAACATCATATGATGTAACCCCCATCATGGGGCTTGAATCCACGTCCACAAGGTTAAGAGCCTTGTGCTCTACCAACTGAGCAATGGACCCTTCAATATAATGGATTTAACTCATGTACCTTGAATTGTTGACAGGAGCAATTGGTAGCCCCCAAGGGCCGGCTCATTATAATATGATGAGTCGGTTCTTCAATAGGATGAGCAAAAAATGACTTTGCATTAGCCCCTAAGTGTCATGGTGCATGCTTGCAGCTACATGAGACTTGCATATTTGATGTAATCTCAACTTGAATAATATAGCCCCCAAGTACCGGGTTGTAAGCCTGCAGCAACTCGGGACTGTTCCTTCAATTATAGAAATAATCATATCCATTGATAATATGATAGCCATTGCGTTAAAGTGACTTTGAAAACCTTAATCATAATATTGGTTATTGATAACCATAATAAAATCCAGCCATGTTGGCTATTTGAAGATTTGAATAATATAATCCAATGATTTATGAGCGCATGATTCCAATGGCGCAATCGAAATATATAATGGCGACTTATAGTCCAAAGCCAGGCCAGGTTAACAAACACCGGATAATTTCTCATCATATACTGGAGACTTATCGTCTTAAAGCCAGGCCAGGTTAATAAACGCCGGTGGTTTATAATAATGCTTTATTCAACCTGTTTCTGCATACAACAAGTTTAAAGTGTCTTGGTGGTTTACCGCCGGACGGGTCATAATGCCCAACATATAACCCGGGTTTATAACCAAGGTTGCAAGGATAATAAAATATGAAATATATCATACCCGTGATATTGAATCACATCGTTGGTTTACCAACTTTCTTGTAGTAAGGGTGATAACCCAAATCTGGAGTACTGATAACTCCCACCATGCTTTGCTGGTAATTCCCACCATGCTTTGCTGGTTTATAATGAAGCCATGCCGGGTTATAATAAACACCGGATGATCATCCTGGCGACTTGTAGTCAAAGCCAGGCCGGGTTAACAAACACCAGTTATAATTGATTGTGTACTAACAACTTTTAGTTGAAAGCCAAGCCGGGTTAACAAACACCGGATATATTGATGACTTATAGTCAGGCCGGGTCAATAGACGCCGGTTTATCATAAAACCTTATCAAAGGAGAAAAGACTTTGACAAATAAAAGCAAATGAACACATGTAGTCGAGGCTTTTCAAGGGCTGCCAGGCCCAAATTCGAGGCTTTTCATGGGCTGCCAGGCCGCTGAGTTAAACCATTCACAAAGCCTTTTAAGATGGACCTCACATTAACCAATCATCGTTTTAACTTTGACAAGTTCAGGGTCTGTATTAGATTGACTTATCAAACGTTCGGCGGGTCATACCAGGATTACCTGGACGGAGTGGCTTACTTGATGAAGGCAGGTTAACCCGGGGTTTTAGGTGAATACACCTGGCTTCCAAGCCTGGCTCGATAGCCTATTACAAGGGTCCTTTCAAACTCTTTGTTGCTTTGCACAAAGATCCCCCAAGTAACATTTTGAGCTGTGCTCAGTGGGTGCCTATGTTTGAGTGGTGCTTAGCAACAAACTCTCTTTGGCCCCTTGGGTGTGAAGCTCCCAAGCTTTGTTGTGTAAAAATGGCGTGTAAGACGGATTTGAAGGGTAATCATAGCTTCGCCTTAATGAGCAGGAAAACCCCCATGATATATTTCTGAGCTGTGCTCGCCGGGTGCCTATATTTGAGTTGTGTTGTGCAACAAACTCTCTTTGGCCCCTTATGATAATATTGGCTTGATAGCCGGATTACCGAAGTAACCAGAGCTATGCTCTTATGATAATATTGGCTTGATAGCCGCATCAAGAGGGTAGTAATGCTATGTTCTCTTTGGTGAATACACCTATGTTTGAACAGGAAGCCCCCAAGTGATCATATGAAGATGAGCCCATAAGACATGATACCCATGTTTGAACCGCGCGTCAGGGCAGCAGGTCCTCTTCGGCAACCTCTAACTTTTTGCAAGAGATAAATTCTTCTTGAACCGGAAATTCTTAAACTGGATATTGAGAGCTTCAAAGCTTTGTGGGAGATATCTTTCCCTTGAGCCGGACTTTAAACCACAATCCTTCTTTTTAAGCCGGCCATTTTCTGACGGCCTTTAAATTTGCACCACTATGGCGGTTTAGGGTCCTGCATTAAATAACTTTGCAAGCCAGAGTAATTGCTCTTCTAAAGAAAGCAATATATAATAAAAATATACTGGATGGATTTCACCTGATATGTTAGGCCAGTATTTATCTGCCGCGGAGTTGATGATAAGTTGACCACCATGGTGAAACGGCGTGGTAAACCGTGCGAATGGGTAAGTGAGCCGCATTGTGTTGATATATGCCAAACCGCGGAGGCGAACGGAAAACAACCGCAACACTAGAGGCAGTATGGACGCAGGCGAGTCGCTACCGCTCTTGAAGTGACCAAATGTCCTGCATAAATAACATCATAAACCGGAGTAGTTGTTCTCAAAAGGAAAAAGCTGATACGTGCTATTTAAAATAGTCTGGACAGATATCACCTGATGTATTTGGACCTTACGATCCTCATTGGTGTCTGTTAGCCAACCCGGCACGTTGACTATGTTGGACAGCAGGGCGGACAGTAAACGACCGCAGCATCAGAGGCAACACAGATGAGTCGGCCGCAGTGTTGTAAGCCGGCGCAGATGAGCAAGTTGTCCTCCGTGTTGTAAACCGGTGCAGACGCATGAACCGCCACAAGGGCAGATGAGCAAGTCGTTCGTGGCGTTGTAAGGCGGCGCGAACGGGCGAGTCGGCCAAGGCATTGTAAGTCGGCGCGAGAGTCCATTGAATAAGGACGACCACCTATGCCAAATGACATTGGCACGCCTCCATCTCCGCGGTATAATAGCATAAAAAACTTATCTTGTGTAAAAATATTACAGGGCAAAGTAATTGTTCTTTGACAAAAAACAATAAGTGTTAATAAAATAATTTTAAATGGATGTCACCTGATTCGTCTAGACGACAGATGTTCCTTTGCGTGGATCAAATTTTGCTCATGGCACTTGTGAAATTAGTACTTCGTCTGATATTTATCCACCTTTTTAAACCCCACACGGTGCGACAGAACCGGCTGGGCGGCTAGACTTGAGCAGAGGCGGCTCAACGCAGATGAACCCGTGGAAACAGCGGTTCAGATGCGGAAGAAGTGGCCTGCGGTGGAGGCAAGCTGCTCAGCTGGGCCGGCTCAGCGCCGACACGGCAAGACAACGTGGGATGGAGACGACGGCCGCGCGGCGGAGGTGCCGACTCAGTTCCATACCAGCAGGGGAGGCTCGGCGACACAGAGCCGCAGCTAAGGCTGAGAGCAAGCAGCGGCTCAACGGGGACGTCTCACATGGCGGCGAGGGAGGCTGAGCGCGGGTGGAGTAGCACGAGGCCCAGGCGGCAGCACGTTGCGGCAGTGGCGGCTTGCGGCGTGACTGAATCGCTGGTATCTTATGATAACGACGCTAGCCGATGGGTGTTGAAAGCCTCTGTACTAGCACTCCGGTCCCCTGGCCCCCACGTGAAAAGCATCCAATTTTGCGAGACTTGAGCCAACGTCAATCGAGATGATTAGACTTTCAAACTGTCCTTTCCTTTTAAAAATATTTTATCTGATCCCATTGGAATTTGGAACTTGATGTCTTGTCTCTGACAATCTTTCCTGTAACTGCTGGCCTATGTATATTCCCACTGTAGACTTTGGGCGTTGCTGTGTTGGTATTTTGAGGCTTTTTCTTGGCGCGGTCCCATGGGCATACTTATATGATGTCCCCGGAAATAGTGTACATGCATGTACCTTTTTCCAAATGATCAGCGATGCTGTCAGTATTAATTCATAATGGTTTTTGTTGTCCTCCTCGTAATTCTGCAAGACTGGCCACACAAGAATCAATCCCTATCGCTGCGTACGAGTTGAGTCGGCAGCAAGAACTTGTCGGTCTCAGCCTCTTACAGGCGGTACTCCAAACATCGATCAGACTTCGGATCGCTGTAACATTGAAGGAAATAGCACCAGCAGCTACGAGTTGATGCTCCGTAACTTGTAATGTGTCCAATTCAAACTCTAACGAAAGTTGACGGTCTCAATGACGTGGTGATTTGGCAGTTTATGGATTGCTAGATGCCACGCACAGCCCGCCGAGAAAAGTTGACCGCATCCGCCTGATAGTGACGCATTGCATGACGACGACGACAGACAAACTGTAACCCTAATTTTTTCTAAACTTAAATTTGTCCTCGTCGTTCCAACTCATCGTGGATGATATAAATTCTTCCGTGCCGAGTTGCCGACTATTGCTCATCCGTCGGGTTGTGAGCTTCTCGAGCCCTGAAAAGATCCCTCCAAGAACTCAACACCACCAAGCGCAGGCCCCATGGTGGGCGCCAACTGTCGTGGAATTAACACATCAGATGTCCTTAGTGTGAGGACTAGTCTACCTTCATATACAAACCGGATACAAGTCCGGGTCTTAACTCCTTGTAAGGTAAATATTCTTCACGCCTTTCCTCTTAAACCGGCCCGCCATTAACATAAACCGGCCTTCTAGGCCTTGGGCCTTGTCATCCGCCTGTCCCGCCCGCCGGGTTACCAGTGAGTCATAATGTTTAGGTAGGTTGCTTGTAAACCGTCTGGTCAGGGCAGATCACCAATGAATCACCGAGTGTAAACCGGGTCTCAAGTAAACCGCCAAGTCCGGCCGGGTCATATTTCCGGCCGGTTCATACCACGGGGTATATCACCGACAAGGCCCATATCTTTGCTGTGGGTGTCCGAAACTCCTCTCCGGTGACCCGATAAGTACCCGGTACCCTCAGAAACACTTCTGATGTCCAAATACCATCGTCCTATATATCAATCTTTACCTCTCGACCATTTCAAGAATCCTTATCCCGTCCGTGATCTCATCCGGGACTCCGAACAACATTCGGTCACCAAATCATATAACTCATATAACACTATATCGTTAATGAATGTTAAGCGTGTGGACCCTACGAGTTCGAGAACTATGTAGACATGTCCGAGACACCTCTCTAGTCAATAACCAATAGCAGAACCTGGATGCCCATATTGGCTCCTACATATTCTACGAAGATCTTTATTGGTCGAACCGTTATGACAACATACATAATTTCCTTTGTCTATCGGTATGTTACTTGCCCGAGATTCATCACCGGTATCATCATACCTAGTTCAATCTCGTTACCGGCAAGTCTCTTTACTCATTCTGTGATACATCACCTCGTGACTAACTCCTTAGTCATTTGCTTGCAAGCTTATGATGTGTATTACGGAGAGGGCCCAGAGATACCTCTCCGATACTCAGAGTGACAAATCCTAATCTCGATCTATGCCAACTCAACAAACACCTTCGGAGATACCTGTAGAGAATCTTTATGATCACCCAATTACGTTGTGACGTTTGATAGCACACAAGGTATTCCTCCAGTATCCGGGAGTCGCATAATCTCATAGTCGAAGGAATATGCATTTGACATGAAGGAAGCAATAACAATAAAACTGAACGATCATTATGTTAAGCTAACGGGTTGGTCTTGTCCATCACACCATTCTCCTAATGACGTGATCCTGTTATCAAATGACAACACATGTCCATGGTTAGGAAACCTTAACCATCTTTGATCAACGAGCTAGTCTAGTAGAGGCTTACTAGGGACATGGTATTTGTTCATGTATTCACACATGTATTTAAGTTTCTGATCAATACAATTCTAGCATGAATAATAAACCTTTATCATGAATAAGGAAATATAAAATAACAACTTTATTATTGCCTCTAGGGCATATTTCTTTCAGTCTCCCACTTGCACTAGAGTCAATAATCTAGTTCAGATCGCCATGTGATTTAACACTAATAGTTCACATCGTCATGTGATTAACACCCATAGTTCATATTGCCATGTGACCAACACCCAAAGGGTTTACTAGAGTCAATAATCTAGTTCACATCGCCATGTGATTAACACCCAAAGAGTACTAAGGTGTGATCATGTTTTGCTTGTGAGAGAAGTTTAGTCAACGAGTCTGTCACATTCAGATCCACATGTATACTAGTAGAACTAGATGACACCCCGCGTGTTGCTGCGGGATTTTGTAGATGAAATTTGATGCACAGAGACATGTCCAAAATGATTAGACAAAATACATATTTATATACTACATCAGGACGAATGACCGTTTCCATCAATTGTACTACCCCCTTCGGCGTACCATTTCTGTCATTCATGATCAAACATCTACCCATCAAAACAGACCTTGTACTTTCAGTTGGAATGGCTGTGGCACAAACACTATTGTTTCCCTACCTTGAATCTCAAAGAAAACAAAGAAATGCTGAGCTTGTGCATTGACTTGAAACAAATAGTAGAGTTGTATAAATTATCTTCGTCCAATAGTCTCATGGCAGCATTATAAAGTAACAGTTATTATCCCAATGTCGTACACGGTACACAATATTAAACTCTTAAAAATCATATATATTACAGAAATTAGATAAATTAAAGACAGACAATCCAAGCTTGTTTTTAAAGGGAACAAAAGTAGTCCAATTTACCACTCTTTTCCACATCTACCTCCTTCAGAACAACTCTAGGTCTCTCACCGGATCCTCCATCGACTGCTTTCAGTAACCGTATTGGAACGTCAGATGCTGATCGGACATGCCAGAACTATCCTTATTTTCCAATAGGAGCATAATCAAAAGTCATTGAGCAAAGATACTAATACTTTTTGGACCTGTAGGTGCAGCTCATTTTGAAGGCTGAACATGTAAAGATCTCTCCCCTCTGAAAAGAACATATATATTTTCCCATTCTAACTCAAACTAAGACATATTTCATAAAATCCTAGAGAATAGGAAACATGCTTAACAAAATATCAAAACTAAATTCCCTGATCACAGAAGCTAGTAAGAGGGCTTCAAAGTTCAGAATAGTGCACCTGTTGAAGCTAATAAAAATTAAATATACTTGGTGTTTCAAAAGCCAAGTATGTAAAATCCTTGCATCATTAGATCTCACGATTAAACATGTAAATGTTTAACCATCAACAGTGGAAAGCAAAAAGGGAAATAGAGTTGCATCTTCAGATATCCATGATTAGTTGATTTCTGAAGAACATGGCACGTCAAGAAAAATAATTCTAAAGCACATGGTCACAATGTTTGTCTGCTAAAGAATACATGCATATTAATTAAAACTCAGGAAAGACAGTTTGTACTTGATACATCTGCATACCTGGCACTTATGGTTTAGTACGCTATTTGCAAACGCATGTAGTACACGCAAGGTCGAGCAAAATCACATGTATAGAGGTTGCAAACGTACATGCTACAAAAGAGTCCGAGCTGGTGTGTAGGATAGAACACTTTCACAATGTCACACAATAGCTGCACATTCCATTGTACCGACAACGATCATGATACAATATGATGTGTGCTTCTACTTACACTACTTCCACGCAAACACCAAAACTACAAATTTTCCTACCAACTGCAATGCAATAAAAAGATAACTCAAGGCACACATCACCCATTCTAGAAAATTGATTTCTAGGGGAGGAAGGATGCATGGTTATTGACATCAACTTTCTTATAGACAATAAACCCAGATGGACTAAATAAAATTGACTTATACATCTGGAAAGCACCTCATGGCTAATACATCCCTTGCTTAGTTTCATCCATAGCTTTTCTAAATTTTATTTTCTTTGTAATTGTTATCTGTTTCTCTTCTGATGTCAATTGTGAAGTTAAATTCTCCGAACTGGAAAAACTCCAGAGAAAGAAATTCCTATGATATATAAATAAAAGGTGCAAATGCTCATGAAGGAAAAAAATATTAACAGAGGAGAGCTTCCGTACAAATTCGAGTAGCAAGAGACCTGCGAATCAATGAAGTCAATGCCAACAACATGAACCTATGAAGCAAAACGCCTAGCATCTTTCGATCTGGAGTGCGATCTGACAAATTAAAAAACATAAGTTAATCATAGGAAAATTAGGGAGTAGCTAGAAAAAGGGAGCATCCAGCAAGAGACATCTGAAGTGATCAAGTCAATTCAACCAGCAAAAGACTTATGAAGTAAAACATCAAGCACTATTCAATCGGAGGGGCAATCTAACAAAACATAAGCTCGGTATATGAATCTTTAGGTGGTTGAAAACAGGGGGTGCTACCAGAATGGAGATTGGTTCCGAGATGTGGATGCGAGCAGGCGTGTGGGCTGAATGACGATGGCATTACAAAAGGGTTTTTAAATGTACCATCAGCATGGTATTAATGGGGTGAGGTATGTGCATCTGTTGGCCAGAGAGCATCGGGGGAGATGAAATAGAAACCCTCTTTTTATCTTCTCGGTTCCTAAGATAGTAAAAAATAATGAAAGTACATAGTCAGGATGCATTTTCATATTTCACAATGAAAAGGCATGATATGATGAAAATAGTCGTAATATATCAACAATTTTGAAGAAAATCAAGGAAAATTATAGTAAAAAAATAGATGATTGAAGTATATATTATAACATTAAAGAAAGACGGTTAAACTATGACCATTCCAGTGGACTGTATCTATATATGTTGTATCTACTAATCTACACCATTTGATATCAGATCAATTTGTGGCCTAGTTGTCCTACATCTTACCAATTGTGGTCACCCTTAAACGGATGGATGCGTAGGCAGAGGCATAGTCAACAGCTGATTCCACCTCCTTCCTGGGTACTTCTCCACAAGGGCTCCATAGATAGGATTGAACTCACGGAGAACTCCTTCGTGCATTCAGTTGTTGGCAGATCTGGTCCAGGAGACCTCTGCCAGCCACCAGATGCCCATGGGAATGGCCACCCCCTAAACAGCAGCTGGAGCAATTGGTGGAAGTGTGGACACCCAATTAGTAGCCGGGGTCTCCGGAATGGCATCCCTCGCAGGGGGGTCGCGACGCGCGGGATGGCTCGCTGGTGTCACATGTGGCGGCACCAATGGGGATGCGAGGTAAGGGGTCAAGGTGACGTCGCCGAGATCGTGTGGCGGCCTACCGGGTTTACACGTATGGTGTGCCTTCCTCGCTGGAGGTTGCTCGGCAGCGGCGCTGCACCTCACCGGGTCAGTCTCGAGGAGGGTTAGCAAATGGTGTTGGATAGAAGATTGAGTCATTAGTTACAGAAGCTGGAAGGGGAATCGAATTGACAGCGATTTGTTTGCGGTGGAACCGGCGGACATGGGGAGAAAGAGGCGTTCGTGGTCAGCCTATGGCGGGTCCACTCCTAGTAACCGAATTTTGATGCGTATGTCTGTACTTTGGTGGGTCCCCCATGTAAGCTATAACAAAACGCTGATGTGGCTGGGCACTGATGTGGACAGGCTACATGCTATCAATCGATCAATTGTTCCTTTTTTTCTCAGTGAGGGAAGGCATCTCTGATTGAAAAAAAAACTAACATGCTCTTGAGTGGGACTATGTGACGTGGCTGGATGTGAATGGCTGATGACGTGTCGGCCTTCTTGAAGACCCAACATTCTCTGTGAGTGTGATTCGCAGGTTTTTCGGGGGTGCCATGAATTTGGCATAATCTGTCCAGGACTTTGTTCAGGCCGGACGGTCCCTCTTTGCTGCCTTTAAATGACTTCTTTCATTGACTGGGTCGAGAGCCCCTGAATCCGGCGTTGACCGCCGTGTTGTCCGGACTTTCTTCCTTTTTTTGATGCTTGTTTTTATTGCGTCGTGGCTTCCCGTTGCCATCCCTAATTTCGGATGTGCCTGTGTCACTAGTGCCTCTGCGGGCCAACCAGCTATCCTCACCCACACAAAAGCGGGTCATAAGGCTTGTTAAGGCCGCCATTGTCCTCGACTTTTCTTGGCCGAGGTGTCTGGCAAGCCATTCGTCCCGGATACTGTGCTTGAAGGCCGCTAGGGCTTCGGCATCCGGACAATCAACAATTTGATTCTTCTTAGTGAGAAATCTGTTCCAAAGCTTACGAGCTGACTCTTCGGGCTGTTGTATTATGTGACTTAAATCGTCTGCATCCAGAGGTCGGACATAGGTCCCTTGAAAATTGGCCCTGAAAGCGTCCTCAAGTTCCTCCCAACTTTCGATTGAATTTTCGGGGAGGCTTTTCAACCAATGCCGAGCTGGTCCTTTCAACTTGAGGGGAAGATATTTGATGGCGTGGAGGTCATCCCCACGAGCCATGTGGATATGAAGGATAAAATCCTCAATCCAGACCCCAGGGTCTGTCGTTCCGTCGTATGCCTCTATGTTCACGGGTTTGAATCCCTATGGAAATCCATGATCCAGCACCTCGTCGGTGAAGCACAGAGGGTGCGCAGCCCGCCAGCCCCCCTGTATCTGGACATGTCGTGGCATGCTGTTGACTATTGTTGTGTCCGGTGTTGATTCCGAACTGGTATTCGATCAGTGTGATCGTTTTGGTGACCATAATCCCGCGCCGGAGCATGTCCTCTAGATCCATAGATGGACCTGGTCGCATCGACCTTTTTGTCCAGGAGCTCACGTAAATCGTGTGCTGGCTTGTGTGCGGCGTCAGTAGATGCTCTATTGCAGCCATGAGGTGGTCGGTCCGGCCGATTGGCCGTATTGTTCTTCGGCGGAATGGGCTCTATGGCCTCATCGTCGAATTCAGGCAGCAACTTGCGCTTTGGGTAGCTCTTTGTGTGGCGATCGTCGCCATATTTTTCTTTAGTGTCTAGCACTTTATTCCATCTACTGAGCGTATCCTGCGCGGCCTTAAGTCTTTGCTTCTGCTTCTTTAGGCTCCTCGCCGTGGCCATAAGCCTTCTGTGGAGGTTATCTTGTTCCAAATGTTTTTCCGGGATGATGAATGCATCATCGTCCGGACTGTCCTCCTCTCCGAAGGCAGGTTGATGAGTTCGACCCTCGGGATCGCTGTGATCGGGCATCTGCTCCGGGCTGTGTTCGGCGTGACCTGGCTCATCCTGCTCCATCGCTGGGTCCATATGGTCGTTGTTGCCGTTGGAGTCGATCGGGATGTCAATTTTTCTTGCGCTGTTATCGCTATCTTTACTGTGACTGGACTTAGAGCGGCGCCTGTGCCATCGTTTTGGCTTTTGTCCAGGGGGTTTATCCTCCATTGTGTCCTTTTTGTCGCCTTGTCCTCCTTAGGCGTGTCCACCATGTATATATCATATGATGAGGTGGCAGTCCAGTGCCCCGTGGGCGGTGGTTCCAGATCATCCCCTGCATCGACATCCATACCGTCGATGTCGTCGGACTTGAAGTCAAGCATGTCTGTTAGGTCATCGACAGTGGCTATTAAGTGGGTGGTGGGTGGGCCGAGATTTTCTTCGTCGTTCGTATCCCACTCGAGCCGGACATAGTCCAGCCAAGAGTCTTCTGACAATGAGAGAGACCTTAAAGAGTTTAGCATGTCAAAGGGTGAGCGCTGAAAGATATCCACGACGGTGAACTCCATGATTGGTGCCCAATCAGCTTCAATGGGCACGGATGGGCGCGGTCCGAGACCCACGGCCGGAAACAAGTCCGGGGGTCCGGCGACATAGATTTCCTCAGAGGTGGAGTTTGTGTTTGGCTCCAGCGCTGAGGAATATGCGGCCTCCATGGCGGGGTCCATCCCTCCGTCCTCGGGAGCGGCGATCTGCCCCAGATTTAGGCACGGAGCTGTTGCAGGTAGGGATGCAGGGCGGTGCCCGAACCCGTCCCGCTCCATATACAAATTAGAAAAAGTTAGTTCTAGCTAGACTATGGTGTTGTTAGGCTAAGCTGTACTAATTAAGCACTTGGCGGGTCAACGCGGGACGCCGCTCTGCACCCCTAGCTGCAGGTGCGATATCCCGAATACTGTCCACCGACAGATCTAAATCGTGCTCGTCGTGACCGTTCGGCGCTCCTGACGCAACCCCAAATCCGTCAAAGATCAAGTCTCCATGGGTGTCGGCAGTGTAGTTGAAGTTTCCGATACAGCCGTGCATGACCCTTTGATTATCTCCATCTTCCCATCCTACTCACGCAACAGGTAACACCCTGCACCCTTCCTCTCACATCACACACTCTTCCACTCGGCCTGCACCAGCAAGCGTCTAGCACGTCCGCCACCATTCTAGCACAAAAATATGCCTTCAAACAAGCCTTCACAGAACAGCGGACGGGCACCTGCCGTCGAAGCATGCATCATCAACTGTCTTCAAAGCACACCTTGTTGCCGTGGCCAGTCAAAGCATCACCGTGAAAGCATGCCTCATAGCATTGCGTTTGTTGTCAACAATGTCATCGTCGTAACACGTCTCATCGCCGTGTTCGTTGAAGCACATGTCATAGCATTGCAACGTCCATCAATGCCATCAAAGCACGCCTTGTCATCATGGCCGTCAAAGCGTCGGTGCGTGATACGTCTCCAACGTATCTACTTTTCCAAACACTTTTGCCCTTGTTTTGGACTCTAACTTGCATGATTTGAATGAAACTAACCCGGACTGACGCTGTTTTCAGCAGAACTACCATGATGTTGTTTTATGTGTAGAAAAGAAAAGTTCTCTGAATGTCCTGAAAATCCACAGAGGCACTTTTTGGAATTAATAAGAATTTCTGGGCGAAAGAAATACACCAGGGGGCCCAGGGCCCGTCCACGAGACAAGGGGGTGCGCCCCTCCTCTAGGGTGCACCCCCCTATCTCGTGGGCCCCCTGGACCTCCAACGACCTCAACTCCAACCCTATATCTTCCGTCTCGCGGAGAAAAAAATCAGAGAGAAAGTTTCATCGCGTTTTACGACACGGAGCCGCCGCCAAGCCCTAATCTCTCTTGGGAGGGCTGATCTGGAGTCCGTTCGGGGCTCCGGAGAGGCGGATTCGTCGCCGTCATCATCATAAACCATCCTCCATCACCAATTTCATGATGCTCACCGCCGTGCGTGAGTAATTCCATCGTAGGCTTGCTGGACGGTGATGGGTTGGATGAGATTTATCATGTAATCAAGTTAGTTTTGTTAGGGTTTGATCCCTAGTATCTATTATGTTCTGAGATTGATGTTGCTATGACTTTGCTATGCTTAAAGCTTGTCACTAGGGCCCGAGTGCCATGATTTCAGATCTAAACCTATTATGTTTTCATGAATATATGTGTGTTCTTGATCCTATCTTGCAAGTCTATGGTCACCTATTATGTGTTATGATCCGACAACCCCGAAGTGACAATAATCGGGATATTTCTCGGTGATGACCATAGTTTGAGGAGTTCATGTATTCACTATGTGTTAATGCTTTGGTCCGGTTCTCTATTAAAAGGAGGCCTTAATATCCCTTAGTTTCCACTAGGACCCCGCTGCCACGGGAGGGTAGGACAAAAGATGTCATGCAAGTTCTTTTCCATAAGCACGTATGACTATTTACGGAATACATGCCTACATTACATTGATGAACTAGAGCTAGTTCTGTGTCACCCTATGTTATAGCTATTACATGAGGAATCGCATCCAGCATAATTATCTATCACTGATCAATTGCCTACGAGCTTTTCACATATTGTTCTTCGCTTATTTACTTTTCCATTGCTACTGTTACAATCACTACAAAAACCCAGAAACATTTATCTTTACTTTTGCTACTGTTACCATTATTATCATACTGCTTTGCTACTAAATACTTTGCTGCAGATACTAAGTTATCCAGGTGTGGTTGAATTGACAACTCAACTGCTAATACTCAAGAATATTCTTTGGCTCCCCTTGTGTCGAATCAATAAATTTGGGTTGAATACTTTACCCTCGAAAGCTGTTGCGATCCCCTCACTTGTGGGTTATCAAGACTAATTTCTGGCGCCGTTGTCGGGGAGCATAGCTCTATTCTCTGAGTCACTTGGGAATTATATCTATTGATCACTATGAAGAACTTGAAAGACGCTAAAACCAAGATTTTGCCCTCAACTACGAGGGGGGGGGGTAAGGAAATGCCATCTAGCTCTGCACTAGATTCTCCTTCCGTTATTAGTAGGCTTGCGACACCTAAACCTGCTATTGCTATGAATTCTGATATGTCGCATGTTATTGATGATGCCACTTCTGCTATGCATGATGAAACTACTTCTGTGCGTGATACTACTTTTCCATCAAGTGAATTTCTTGATGAACAACTTGCTAGAGTTAGGGAGAATAAAATTATTGAAGATGCTATTATTGATGATAGTGATGATGAAGGTTCTCCCAATGATTATGTATTGCCTGTTGTTCCTAAGGGTTATGTTATGAATGAAGAAGCTGCTAGGGAAATCTTTGCTTGCAATGATAGAAATGATCTTAAGAAATTATTAGCTAAATGGAAGCAGCAGTCTCTTAATGCTAGAATGAAACCTGACCCTGCTTTTGCTACTTCACCTATTTGTGTTACTGATAAGGATTATGAATTCTTTGTTGATCCTGAGATTATTACTTTAGTTGAATCTGATCCTTTTTATGGCCTTGAATCTGAAACTATTGTGGCACATCTTACCAAGTTGAATGATATAGCTACCCTGTTTACTCATGATTAGAAGTCTCGCTATTTTTATATCCTTAAGATATTTCCGTTCTCATTAAAGGGTGATACTAAGACTTGGTATAATTCTCTTGCTCCTGGTTGTGTGCGTAGTCCCCAGGATATGATTTATTACTTCTCTGCTAAATATTTCCCTCCTTATAAGAAACAAGCTGCCTTGCGGGAAATATATAATTTTGTGCAAATCAAAGAAGAGAGTCTCCCACAAGCTTGGGGGAGGCTTCTCTGATTACTTAATGCTTTGCCTGATCATCCACTTAAGAAAAATGAAATACTTGATATCTTCTATAATGGACTAACCGATGCTTCCAAGGACTACTTGGATAGTTGTGCTGGTTGTGTTTTCAGGGAAAGAACAGTCGACGATGCTGAAATATTATTGAATAATATGTTGACTAATGAAAATAATTGGACTCTCCCTGAGCCAATTCCTGAACCAATTGAGCCAATTCCCGAGCCTATTCCTAAACCTACTCCGAAGAAGAGAGGTGTTTTATTTCTCAGTCCTGAAGATATGCAAGAGGCAAAGAAATCAATGAAAGAAAAAAGTATTAAAGCTGAAGATGTTAAGAATTTACCTCCTATCGAAGAAATACATGGTCTTAATATACCGCCTGTTGAAGAACCCCATTGTCTTGATAACCCGACACAGGTAGTAAAGGTAAATTCTCTCTATAGATATGATAAAGATGAAATCCCATCTACTAAATTTCATAGCCCATGCTTAGATGAATTTGATGATTTCATGAATAGACAAGCAAATTTCAATGATTATGTTGGTAGACAATTGAAGAATAATGCTTATACGATAGTACTCTTGAATGATTATGTAGCTAGACTTAAAAGTGAACTTAAACTCACTAGTAAACATGCTTCCATGATTGCTACTCAAGCTGAACAAGTACTTAAGGCTCATAACGAATTGCTTGCTAAATTAAATAATAAAAATGACTTTGTTGTTAGAGTGGCTACTAGAACTAGTAGAATGACCCAGGAACCTTTGTATCCTGAAGGCCACCCTAAAAGGATTGAACAAGATTCTCGGAATAATAATCTAGATGTTGCTAGTTCTTCTAAGAAGAAGAAAAAGAAGAATGATAGGACTTTGCAAACTTCTAGTGAACCTAATGTAGAAACACCTGAGAATCCTAATAATACTTATATCTATGATGCTGAAACACAATCCGGAGATGAACATGAACCTGATGATAATGCTAATAATGATGTTCATGTAAATGCTCAACCTAGTAATAACAATGATATAGAAACTGAACCTGCTGTTGATCTTGATAACCCACAATCAAAGAACCAATGTTATGATAAGAGAGATTTTGTTGCTAGGAAGCACGGTAAAGAAAGGGAACCATGGGTTCAGAAACCCATGCCCTTTCCTCCTAAACCATCCAAGTCAAAGGATGATGAGGACTTTGAGTGTTTTGCTGAAATGATTAGACCTATTTTCTTACGCATGCGCTTAACTGATATGCTTAAAACAAACCCTTATGCTAAATATATGAAAGATATCATCACTAATAAGAGGAAAATACCTAAAACTGAGATTTCCACCATGCTTGCCAACTATACCTTTAAGGGTGGAATACCTAAGAAACTTGGTGATCCCAGAGTACCCACTATACCTTGCTCTATTAAAAGAAATTATGTTAAAACTGCTTTATGTGATCTTGGGGCCGGTGTTAGTGTTATGCCTCTTTCCTTGTACCGTAGACTTGAATTAAGTAAGTTGACACCTACTGAAATATCTTTGCAAATGGCTGACAAATCAACTGCTATACCTGTCGGCATTTGTGAGGACGTGCCTGTTGTTGTTGCGAATGTTACTATCTTAACAGACTTCGTTATTCTTGATATTCCCGAGGATGATAGTATGTCTATTATTCTTGGTAGACCCTTTTTAAATATTGCAGGACCTGTTATTGATTGCAAAAAAGGCAATGCCACCTTTCATGTTAATGGTAATGAGCATACGGTACACTTTCCGAGGAAGCAAATCCAAGTTCATAGCATAAATACTATTGATTAAGTTCCAACTATTATTTTTGTAGGTTTTGAATTTCCTCTCCCTACTGTCAAGAAAAAGTATGATATTCTTATTGTTGGGGATTTTCATATCCCTGTTGAGTTAACTTAGTGTTATTCGAAATTTCTCCAGTTCCGTGCTATTCGGAATGAGTTTGTTAACAAGACTTGATCAACCTTGTTAGTGGGTTCATTTTGATGATCACGATATGGATGAAACTAGAAGGCACAACCTTCTGTACCCTCTTTTTACTTTCTATTATTTAGATTAAATAAAGCAAAAATAGTATTATCCGTCTGTTTTCTGAATTATCCGTGCATTAAAAAATAGTCCAAAAATAAAAGTGCTCCAAATGCCCTGCGAATTTAGTATTATTTTTTCTGGAATATTTGAGGATTTTAGGCACTGAAATTACTACAGGAGGGGCAAGCACCAGGCCACGAGAGAGGAGGGCACGCCCCCCTATCTCGTGGCCCCCTGGTGGCTCCCCTCCACTTATGCCAGCACCCACACACTTCATCTTCTACCCAAAAAAATCCCCATCCAGCTCAAGCCCGAGTTCTAGCTCGTTTTGTTGCGATTTTCGATCTCTTAGCTCAAAACTCCATTCATAAAACTGCTTTGGGAGATTGTTGCTTGGTATGCGACTCCTCCATTGGCCCAATTAGTTTTTGTTCTAGTGCTTTATTCATTGCAAATTTTTGCTGCATAGGTGACCATGTTCTTGAGCTTGCATGTTAAATTTTTGAGGCCCCAAACAATTCCAATGCATGATATAGGCTCTAAGCACTTGTAGGAGTAGTTGCTATCAATTTTGTTTAGTTTTTTTGCACTTTTATTTTGAAGTTACTAAATTTTTTAGAAATTTTCAGAAAAATGTTGAGGAAACTTTTGAGGGGCTCTTCTAGCCAAAGCTCCCAGGAAAAGCAAGCCAAAGAGAAGGAAAAAGCCAAGTATAATCTTCCTCGCTTAGCGGAAGTACGGTCGTGTGAATGGCCATGCGAGGATTTCTTGAAAGAAGCTGGAATTCATGAAGACTTTCATGCTTTAATCGAGACTGCAGGCCTCACCGGGTTCATCAACAACCGAATCGATCAGTATCTCTTACTCACCAATACTTTCGTGCAAAACTTTTATTTTTATCCTAAGAAGTCACCGCCTGCAGTATCATTTCATTTATATGATGAGTTCAAAGAAATGTCTTTACGTCATTTTTGCGCGGTATGTAGGATAACTTATGTGGGAGAATTAGAGGAACCCCGTCATGAAGATGTGGCGGGTTTGTTAATACTATCGCCGTAGAGGAGCCAAATAAGGGTTCCAAGGCAAAAGTCTCTAGCATACACTTTCTTGTTTTACGCTACTTTGCCATATTTGCTAGTAGATGCTTGATTGGTCGTGGAAATAGTGGAAACTTGAGCGTTCTTGATATTATCATTCTTCAACATGCTTTGCTTGGATACAATACTTTTAGTATGGGTGCCATCGTTGCTAAACGGCTAGCCCTGAATCGTACAAAAGGCCCCATATTTGGAGGTATCTATGTTGCACGTCTTGCTAGACATTTTCAGGTACCCATTAGGCACCATGAGGAAAAGGAGACAATATTGCCTCCTCACATTTTAGATTACAAGAGCATGGTAGCGCACAAGTTTATTGTTGACAACAAAGATAGGATACTCTTGTATAAACTTAGATTCAATAAGAAACACTTTGAGATTATTATTTTGCCTGCTCCTTTGTTGTTTGATTTGCTTGCAGAAAATTTTCTCATCACATCGGTAGCGGTGAACAATCATCGAGCTCAAGCTTTTACTCCAGAACCTAAACCTGAGCCGGAACCTGAACTGGACCCTTATCGTGCATCATCTGTCCAGTGGGATCCGGGGATGACCAGCCAGTGGTATCTTGATTACACCTCTCATTACACCGGGGAGAGTAGTGGCGGTCCCTGGTATTAGACCAACTTAGGCCAAAAGCCTAAGCTTGGGGGAGTATGTATTTCTCACCGACTTTACATTCATGTTCACACACTAGTCGTCGGTGCTCATACTCTTTCATTGTATTATCCATGCTAGTTTAAATTCCTTTTTCTAGTTTTCTTCTTGTGTGCTTGATAAACCTTGAGAAAAACCAAAAAAAAATTAGTTAGTTTAATTTCCATGCTTGTAGTAGAAATTAAAATGAAAACCCAAAAAGATTTCTCGTTCTTATTTTTACTTTTTGGGAGCTTTCCCATGTAAATAGTTTTATTTTCTTTTCTTTCCTTTGAGGGTCGAGAAGACCATATTGAAAATGCTTAGTGGCTCTCATATGCATGATTGTTTATTTAATTTAGAGCCCATATTACTTGTCTTCTCTTTTGAGTTGAATGCTTGCAGATTACAACTTAGTCCAATGCACGTGCACTCTTATTATTATACACATCGTTCGGTCGTGTAAGTGAAAGGTGTTGGGGAACGTTGCACAAAATTAAAATTTTTCCTACGGTTTCACCAAGATCCATCTATGAGTTCATCTAAGCAACGAGTCAAGGGGAAGAGTTTGCATCTACATACCACTTGTAGATCGAGTGCGGAAGCGTTCAAGGGGATGGTGATGATGGAGTCGTACTCGTCGTGATTCGGATCACCGATGACCAAGTGCTGAACGGACAGCACCTCCGCGTTCAACACACGTACGGGACGGTCGACGTCTCCTCCGTCTTGATCCAGCAAGGAGGAAGGAGAGGTTGAGGAAGGCAGCTCTAAGGGCAGCACGACGGCGTGGTGCAGTTGGTGCAGCAGTATTCCGACAGAGCTTCGCCGAGCACGTACGGAGGAGGAGAGGTGTTGGGGAGGGGAGGGGCTGCGCCTTGAGTTGTGGTGTCCAGCAGCCCTCCCCTCACCCCTCTATATATAGGAGGAGAGGGGCAAGGGGGCCGGCCCTCTAGGGGAAACCCTAGAGGGGGGCGGCGGCCAAAGGGTGGGGGGCTTGCCCCCCAAGCAAGGGGGGTGCGCCCCCTTTAGGGTTTCCCCCCAACCCTAGGCACATGGGCCCAAGGGGGGGGGCGCCAAGCCCACTAGGGGCTGGCTGCTATCCCTATGCAGCCCAAGTGGCCCCCCGGGAGGGGTGGTCCCTCCCGGTGGACCCCCGGAACCTTTCTGGTGGTCCCGGTACAATACCGGTATGACCCCGAAACTTTCCGGTGCCCATTTAACAACTTCCCATATATAAAACTTTACCTCCGGACCATTCCGGGACTCCTCGTGACGTCCGGGATCTCATCCGGGACTCCGAACAACATTCGGTAATCACATACTTGTCTTCCTGATAACCCTAGTGTCACCGAACCTTAAGTGTGTAGACCCTACGGGTTCGGGAGACATGCAGACATGACCGAGACTCTCCGGTCAATAACCAACAGCGGGATCTGGATACCCATGTTAGCTCCCACATGCTCTTCGATGATGTCATCGGATGAACCACGATGTCGAGGATTCGATCAAACCCCGTATAGAATTCCCTTTGTCAATCGGTACGTTACTTGCCCGAGACCCGATCATCGGTATCCCAATACCTTGTTCAGTCTCGTTACCGGCAAGTCACTTTACTCGTACCGTAATGCATGATCCCGTGACCAACACTTGGTCACCTTGAGCTCATTATGATGATGCATTACCGAGTGGGCCCAGAGATACCTCTCCGTCATACGGAGTGACAAATCCCAGTCTCGATCCGTGTCAACCCAATAGACACTTTCGGAGATACCTGTAGTGCACCTTTATAATCACCCAGTTACGTTGTGACGTTTGGTACACCCAAAGCACTCTTACGGTATCCGGGAGTTACACGATCTCATGGTCTAAGGAAGAGATACTTGACATTGGAAAAGCTCTAGCAAACGAACTAACCGACCTTTGTGCTATGCTTAAGATTGGGTCTTGTCCATCACATCATTCTCCTAATGATGTGATCCCATTATCAATGACATCCAATGTCCATAGCCAGGAAACCATGACTATCTGTTGATCACAACGAGCTAGTCAACTAGAGGCTCACTAGGGACATATTGTGGTCTATGTATTCACACGTGTATTACGATTTCCGGATAATACAGTTATAGCATGAATAAAAGACTATTATCATGAACAAAGAAATATAATAATAATACTTTTATTATTGCCTCTAGGGCATATTTCCAACAGTCTCACACTTGCACTAGAGTCAATAATCTAGTTACATTGTGATGAATCGAACACCCATAGAGTTTTGGTGTTGATCATGTTTCGCTCGCGAGAGAGGTTTAATCAATGGATCTGCGACATTCAGATCCGTATGTACTTTGCAAATTTCTATGTCTCCATCTTGAACATTTTCACGGATGGAGTTGAAACGACGCTTGATGTGCCTGGTCTTCTTGTGAAATCTGGGCTCCTTCGCAAGGGCAATAGCTCCAGTATTGTCACAGAAAAGTTTGATCGGCCCCGACGCATTGGGTATGACTCCTAGGTCGGTGATGAACTCCTTCACCCAAATAGCTTCATGCGCTGCCTCCGAGGCTGCCATGTACTCCGCTTCACATGTAGATCCCGCCACGATGCTCTGCTTGCAGCTGCACCAGCTTACTACTCCACCATTCAACATATACACGTATCCGGTTTGTGACTTAGAGTCATCCAGATCTGTGTCGAAGCTGGCGTCGACGTAACCCTTTACGACGAGCTCTTCGTCACCTCCATAAACGAGAAACATGTCCTTTGTCCTTTTCAAGTACTTCATGATATTCTTGACCGCTGTCCAGTGTTCCTTGCCGGGATTACTTTGGTATCTGCCTACCAAACTTACGGCAAGGTTTACATCAGGTCTGGTACACAGCATGGCATACATAATAGATCCTATGGCTGAAGCATAGGGGATGACGCTCATCTCTTCTTTATCTTTTGCCGTGGTCGGGCATTGAGCCGAGCTCAATCTCACACCTTGCAATACAGGCAAGAACCCCTTCTTAGACTGATCCATTTTGAACTTCTTCAAAATCTTATCAAGGTATGTGCTTTGTGAAAGACCTATGAGGCGTCTCGATCTATTTCTATAGATCTTGATGCCTAATATATAAGCAGCTTCTCCAAGGTCCTTCATTGAAAAACACTTATTCAAGTAGGCCTTAATGCTGTCCAAGAATTCTATATCATTTCCCATCAAAAGTATGTCATCTACATATAATATGAGAAATGCTACAGAGCTCCCACTCACTTTCTTGTAAACGCAGGCTTCTCCATAAGTCTGCATAAACCCAAACGCTTTGATCATCTCATCAAAGCGAATATTCCAACTCCGAGATGCTTGCACCAGCCCATAAATGGATCGCTGGAGCTTGCATACTTTGTTAGCGTTCTTAGGATCGACAAAACCTTCCGGTTGCATCATATACAGCTCTTCCTTAAGATGCCCGTTAAGGAATGCCGTTTTGACGTCCATCTGCCATATCTCATAATCATAGTATGCGGCAATTGCTAATATGATTCGGACGGACTTAAGCTTCGCTACGGGAGAGAAAGTCTCATCGTAGTCAATCCCTTGAACTTGTCGATAACCCTTAGCGACAAGTCGAGCTTTATAGATGGTGACATTTCCATCCGCGTCCGTCTTCTTCTTAAAGATCCATTTGTTTTCTATCGCTTGCCGATCATTGGGCAAGTCAGTCAAAGTCCATACTTTGTTTTCATACATGGATTCTATCTCGGATTTCATGGCTTCTAGCCATTTGTTGGAATCTGGGCCCGCCATCGCTTCTTCATAGTTCGAAGGTTCACCGTTGTCTAACAACATGATTTCTAGGACAGGGTTGCCATACCACTCTGGTGCGGAACGTGTCCTTGTGGACCTACGAAGTTCAGTAGCAACTTGATCCGGAGTACCTTGATCATCATCATTATTTTCCTCTTCAGTTGGTGTAGGCATCACAGGAACATCTTCCTAAGCTGCACTACTGTCCCGCTCAAGAGGTAGTACTTCATCAAGTTCTACTTTCCTCCCACTTACTTCTTTCGAGAGAAACTCTTTTTCCAGAAAGGATCCATTCTTAGCGACAAAGATCTTGCTCTCGGATCTTAAGTAGAAGGTATACCCAATGGTTTCCTTAGGGTATCCTATGAAGACGCATTTTTCCGACTTGGGTTCGAGCTTCTCAGGTTGAAGTTTCTTGACATAAGCATCGCATGCCCAAACTTTCAGAAATGACAGCTTAGGTTTCTTCCCAAACCATAATTCATACGGTGTCGTCTCAACGGATTTAGACGGTGCCCTATTTAAAGTGAATGTAGCTGTCTCTAGAGCGTATCCCCAAAATGATAGCGGTAAATCGGTAAGAGACATCATAGACCGGACCATATCCAATAGAGTGCAATTACGATGTTCGGACACACCGTTACGCTGAGGTGTTCCAGGCGGCGTGAGTTGGTGAAACGATTCCACATTTCCTTAAGTGTGTACCAAATTCGTGACTTAAGTATTCTCCTCCACGATCTGATCGTAGGAATTTTATCTTTCGGTCATGTTGATTCTCTACCTCATTCTGAAATTCCTTGAACTTTTCAAAGGTCTCAGACTTGTGTTTCATTAAGTAGACATACCCATATCTACTCAAGTCATCAGTGAGAGTGAGAACATAACGATATCCTCCGCGAGCCTCAACGCTCATTGGACCGCACACATCGGTATGTATGATTTCCAACAAGTTGGTTGCTCGCTCCATTGTTCTGGAGAACGGAGTCTTGGTCATCTTGCCCATGAGGCATGGTTCGCATGTGTCAAATGATTCATAATCGAGAGCCTCCAAAAGTCCACCAGCATGGAGTTTCTTCATGCGCTTGACACCAATGTGACCAAGGCGGCAGTGCCACAAGTATGTGGGACTATCGTTATCAACTTTACATCTTTTGGTATTCACACTATGAATATGTGTAACATTACGCTCGAGATTCATTATGAATAAACCATTGACCATAGGGGCATGACCATAAAACATATCTCTCATATAAATAGAACAACCATTATTCTTGGATTTAAATGAGTAGCCATCTTGTATCAAACGAGATACAATGTTCATGCTCAAACTTGGTACAAAATAACAATTATTAAGGTTTATAACTAATCCCGTAGGTAAATGTAGAGGTAGCGTGCCGACTGCGATCACATCGACCTTGGAACCGTTCCCGACGCGCATCGTCACCTCGTCCTTCGCCAGTCTCCGCTTATTCCGCAGCTCCTGCTGTGAGTTACAAATATGAGCAACGGCACCGGTATCAAATACCCAGGAGTTACTACGAGTACTGGTAAGGTACACATCAATTACATGTATATCGAATATACCTTTAGTGTTGCCGGCCTTCTTATCCGCTAAGTATTTGGGGCAGTTCCGCTTCCAGTGACCCTTCCCCTTGCAATAGAAGCACTCAGTCTCAGGCTTGGGTCCATTCTTTGACTTCTTCCCGGCAACTGGCTTACCGGGCGCGGCAACCTCCTTGCCGTCCTTCTTGAAGTTCTTCTTACCCTTGCCCTTCTTGAACTTAGTGGTCTTATTGACCATCAACACTTGATGTTCTTTCTTGATTTCAACCTCTGCTGACTTCAACATAGAAAATACTTCAGGAATGGTCTTTACCATCCCCTGCATATTGTAGTTCATCACAAAGCTCTTGTAGCTTGGTGGGAGCGACTGAAGGATTCTGTCAATGACTGCCTCATCAGGGAGGTTAATATTCAGCTGGGTCATATGGTTGTGCAACCCAGACATCTTGAGTATGTGCTCACTGACAGAACTATTTTCCTCCATCTTACAACTATAGAACTTGTCGGAGATGTCATATCTCTCGACCCGGGCGTGAGCTTGGAAAACTAGTTTCAGCTCTTCGAACATCTCATATGCTCCGTGATGCTCAAAACGCTTTTGGAGCCCCGGTTCTAAGCTGTAAAGCATGCCGCACTGAACGAGGGAGTAATCATCAGCACGAAACTGCCAAGCATTCATAATGTCTTGGTTCTCTGGGACGGGAGCGTCACCTAGCGGTCCTTCTAGGACATATTGTTTCCTGGCAGCTATGAGGATGATCCTCAGGTTCCGGACCCAGTCCGTATAGTTGCTGCCATCATCTTTCAGCTTGGTTTTCTCTAGGAACGCGTTGAAGTTCAAGTTGACATGAGCGTTGGCCATTTGATCTACAAGACATATTTGCAAAAGGTTTTAGACTAAGTTCATGATAATTGAGTTCATCTAATCAAATTATTGAATGAACTCCCACTCAGATTTGACATCCCTCTAGTCATCTAAGTGTTACACGATCCGAGTCGACTAGGCCCGTGTCCGATCATCACATGAGACGGACTAGTCATCGTCGGTGAACATTCTCATGTTGATCGTATCTTCCATACGACTCGTGTTCGACCTTTCGGTCTCCGTGTTCCGAGGCCATGTCTGTACATGCTAGGCTCGTCAAGTTAACCCTAAGTGTTTTGCATGTGTAAAACTGTCTTACACCCGTTGTATGTGAACGTAAGGAATCTATCACACCCGATCATCACGTGGTGCTTCGAAACGACGAACTTTAGCAACGGTGCACAGTTAGGGGAGAACACTTCTTGAAATTGTTGTAAGGGATCATCTTATTTACTACCGTCGTACTAAGTAAACAAGATGCATAAAACATAATAAACATCACATGCAATTATATAAAGTAGTGACATGATATGGCCAATATCATATAGCTCCTTTGATCTTCATCTTCGGGGCTCCATGATCATCTTGTCACCGGCATGACACCATGATCTCCATCATCGTGTCTTCATGAAGTTGTCACGCCAACGACTACTTCTACTTCTATGACTAACGCGTTTAGCAATAAAGTAAAGTAGTTTACATGGCGTTCTTCAATGACACGCAGGTCATACAAAAATAAAGACAACTCCTAAGGCTCCTGCCGGTTGTCATACTCATCGACATGCAAGTCGTGATCCTATTACAAGAACATGATCTCATACATCACAATATATCATTCATCATTCATCACAACTTCTGGCCATATCACATCACATGACAATTGCTGCAAAAACAAGTTAGACGTCCTCTAATTGTTGTTGCATCTTTTACGTGGCTGCAATTGGGTTCTAGCAAGAACGTTTTCTTACCTACGAATAACCACAACGTGATCTTGTCAACTTCTATTTACCCTTCATAAGGACCCTTTTCATCGAATCCACTTCAACTAAAGTGGGAGAGACAGACACCCGCCAGCCACCTTATGCAACTAGTGCATGTTAGTCGGTGGAACCGGTCTCACGTAAGCGTACGTGTAAGGTTGGTCCGGGCCGCTTCATCCCACAATACCGCTGAAGCAAGATAAGACTAGTAGTGGCAAGCAAGTTGAAAAGATCCACGCCCACAACAAAATTGTGTTCTACTCGTGCAAAGAGAACTACGCATAGACCTAGCTCATGATGCCACTGTTGGGGAACGTTGCAGAAAATTAAAATTTTTCCTACGGTTTCACCAAGATCCATCTATGAGTTCATCTAAGCAACGAGTCAAGGGGAAGAGTTTGCATCTACATACCACTTGTAGATCGAGTGCGGAAGCGTTCAAGGGGATGGTGATGATGGAGTCGTACTCGTCGTGATTCGGATCACCGATGACCAAGTGCTGAATGGACAGCACCTCCACGTTCAACACACGTACGGGACGGTCGACGTCTCCTCCGTCTTGATCCAGCAATGAGGAAGGAGAGGTTGAGGAAGGCAGCTCCAAGGGCAGCACGACGGCGTGGTGCAGTTGGTGCAGCAGTATTCCGATAGAGCTTCGCCGAGCACGTACGGAGGAGGAGAGGTGTTGGGGAGGGGAGGGGCTGCGCCTTGAGTTGTGGTGTCCAGCAGCCCTCCCCTCACCCCTCTATATATAGGAGGAGAGGGGCAAGGGGACCGGCCCTCTAGGGGAAACCCTAGAGGGGGGCGGCGGCCAAAGGGTGGGGGGCTTGCCCCCCAAGCAAGGGGGGTGCGCCCCCTTTAGGGTTTCCCCCCAACCCTAGGCGCATGGGCCCAAGGAGGGGGGGGGGCGCCAAGCCCACTAGGGGCTGGCTGCTATCCCTACGCAGCCCAAATGCCCCCCAGGAGGGGTGGTCCCTCCCGGTGGACCCCCGGAACCTTTCCGGTGGTCCCGGTACAATACCGGTATGACCCCGAAACTTTCCGGTGCCCGTTTAACAACTTCCCATATATAAAACTTTACCTCCGGACCATTCCGGGACTCCTCGTGACGTCCGGGATCTCATCCGGGACTCCGAACAACATTCGGTAATCACATACTTGTCTTCCTGTTAACCCTAGCGTCACCGAACCTTAAGTGTGTAGACCCTATGGGTTCGGGAGACATGCAGACATGACCGAGACTCTCCGGTCAATAACCAACAGCAGGATCTGGATACCCATGTTGGCTCCCACATGCTCTTCGATGATGTCATCGGATGAACCACGATGTCGAGGATTCGATCAAACCCCGTATACAATTCCCTTTGTCAATCGGTACGTTACTTGCCTGAGACCCGATCGTCGGTATCCCAATACCTTGTTCAGTCTCGTTACCGGCAAGTCACTTTACTCGTACCGTAATGCATGACCCCGTGACCAAACACTTGGTCACCTTGAGCTCATTATGATGATGCATTACCGAGTGGGCCCAGAGATACCTCTCCGTCATACGAAGTGACAAATCCCAGTCTCGATCCGTGTCAACCCAACAGACACTTTCAGAGATACCTGTAGTGCACCTTTATAATCAGCCAGTTACGTTGTGACGTTTGGTACACCCAAAGCACTCTTACGGTATCCGGGAGTTACACGATCTCATGGTCTAAGGAAGAGATACTTGACATTGGAAAAACTCTAGCAAACGAACTAACCGACCTTTGTGCTATGCTTAAGATTGGGTCTTGTCCATCACATCATTCTCCTAATGATGTGATCCCGTTATCAATGACATCCAATGTCCATAGCCAGGAAACCATGACTATCTGTTGATCACAACGAGCTAGTCAACTAGAGGCTCACTAGGGACATATTGTGGTCTATGTATTCACACGTGTATTACGATTTCCGGATAATACAGTTATAGCATGAATAAAAGACTATTATCATGAACAAAGAAATATAATAATAATACTTTTATTATTGCCTCTAGGGCATATTTCCAACAAAAGGCAATAATGACGATATATGATGGACTTATTGGGATGAGAGAAGCTGGTATGAACTCGACCTCTCTTGTTTTTGTAAATATGATGAGTTCATGGTTTCTGAGTCAGCTTATTATGAAGTAAACATATTTGCAATGACATTTAGAGATTATAGTTGCTTGTGCCATGCTTGATTAGCTTTGAGTTATAATGGTTTACCTTGCGTGCCAACATGCTATTAGAATGATTATGATGTTGTATGATGGGATTGTATCCTCCTATGAATGAATTGAGTGACTCGACTTGGCACATGTTCACGCATGTAGTTGAGACAAAATCAACATAGCCTTCACGATATTTATGTTCATGGTGGAATTAGTTTTAATGCATGTTTATGACTGTTGTCGCTCTCTTAGTTGGTCGCTTCCCAGTCTTTTGCTAGCCTTCACCTATACTAAGTGGGAATACTACTTGTGCATCCAAACTCCTTAAACCCCAAAGTTTTTCCATATGAGTCCACTATACCTTCCTATATGCGGTATTTACCTACCGTTCCAAGTAATTTTGTATGTGCCAAACTCTAAACCTTCAAATGAAATTCTGTTTTGTATGCTCGAGCAGCTCATGTTACAACTAGGGCTGCCTATATCTTCCATGCTATGTGGGTTATTCTCAGAGGAGTGGACTCCGCTCCTCATTCACGAGAAAGGGCCGGTAACCAGGATGCCCAGTCCCATGATCCAAAAAGACCAAAGCAAATCAAAATAATTAAACAAAACTCCCCAGGGCTATTGTTTGTTGGAGGCACTCGTTGTTTCGAGCAAGCCATGGATTGATGCTTGTTGGTGGTTGGGGGAGTATAAACTTTTACCATTCTGCGTGGGAACTGCCTATAATGCATGTAGTATGGAAGATACAACCATCTCATAGTTGTTGCATTGATAGCGAAAGTATTCCGCTCAAAATGTTATTCAATCTCTATTCTAAAATTGAGCTCTGGCACCTCTACAAATCCCTGCTTCCCTCTGTGAAGGGCCTATCTATTTATTTTTATGTTGAGTCATAACCCTTCTTATTAAAAAGCACCCGCTGGAGAGCACACTGTTATTTGCGTGTATTACTATTGGTTTATATTGGGTGTGACTTGACTGGATCTCGTTTACCATGAATTACAATGTTTAGTCAGTCCTTGATCTTTAAAGGTGCTCTGCATTTATGTTTTGCGGTCTCAGAAAGGGCTAGCGAGATACCATTTTGTTATATCATGTTATGCATGTTTTGAGAAAGTGTTTTCATCCGAGTTTTATTATTATGGCTCGCTAGCTGATTATGCTATTGATATGAGTAATTGTGAGACCTAAGTGTTATTGTGAGTATGGTTAGTTCATAATATTTGCTGAAACTTGAATGCTGGCTTTTCATGTTTACAACAACAAGAGCAAACAGAGTTTGTAAAAGTTTTTCTTTATCACTTTCAGTTTATCAACTGAATTGCTTGAGGACAAGCAAAGGTTTAAGCTTGGGGGAGTTGATACGTCTCCAACGTATCTACTTTTCCAAACACTTTTGCCCTTGTTTTGGACTCTAACTTGCATGATTTGAATGAAACTAACCCGGACTGACGCTGTTTTCAGCAAAACTGCCATGATGTTGTTTTATGTGTAGAAAAGAAAAGTTCTCGGAATGTCCTGAAAATCCACAGAGGCACTTTTTGGAATTAATAAGAATTTCTGGGTGAAAGAAATACACCAGTGGGCCCAGGGCCTGTCCACGAGACAGGGGGGCGCCCCCCTTGTAGGGCGCGCCCCTATCTCGTGGGCCCCCTGGACCTCCACCGACCTCAACTCCAACTCTATATCTTCCGTCTCGCGGAGAAAAAAATCAAAGAGAAAGTTTCATCGCGTTTTACGACACGGAGCCGCCGCCAAGCCCTAATCTCTCTCGGGAGGGCTGATCTGGAGTCCGTTCGGGGCTCCAGAGAGGGGGATTCGTCGCCGTCGTCATCATCAACCATCCTCCATCACCAATTTCATGATGCTCACCGCCGTGCGTGAGTAATTCCATCGTAGGCTTGCTGGACGGTGATGGGTTGGATGAGATTTATCATGTAATCAAGTTAGTTTTGTTAGGGTTTGATCCCTATTATCCACTATGTTCTGAGATTGATGTTGCTATGCTTAATGCTTGTCACTAGGGCCCGAGTGCCATGATTTCAGACCTGAACCTATTATGTTTTCATGAATATATGTGTGTTCTTGATACTATCTTACAAGTCTACGGTCACCTATTATGTATTATGATCCGACAACCCCGAAGTGATAATAATCGGGATACTTCTCGGTGATGACCGTAGTTTGAGGAGTTCATGTATTCACTATGTGTTAATGCTTTGGTCCGGTTCTCTATTAAAAGGAGGCCTTAATATCCCTTAGTTTCCACTAGGACCCTGCTGCCACGGGAGGGTAGGACAAAAGATGTCATGCAAGTTCTTTTCCATAAGCACGTATGACTATTTGTGGAATACATGCCTACATTACATTGATGAACTGGAGCTAGTTCTGTGTCACCCTATGTTATAGCTATTACATGAGGAATCGCATCCGGCATAATTACCCATCACTGATCCATTGCCTACGAGCTTTTCACATATTGTTCTCCGCTTATTTACTTTTTCATTGCTACTGTTACAATCACTACAAAAACCCCAAAACATTTATCTTTACTTTTGCTACTGTTACCATTATTATCATACTGCTTTGCTACTAAATACTTTGCTGCAAATACTAAGTTATCAAGTTGTGGTTAAATTGACAACTCAACTGCTAATACTCAAGAATATTCTTTGGCTCCCCTTGTGTCGAATCAATAAATTTGGGTTGAATACTTTACCCTCGAAAGCTATTGCGATCCCCTACACTTGTGGGTTATCAGTGCGGCCGTTGAAGCATGCACCGCAACATTGCCACACACGTCAATGTCATCGAATCATGTGGAGGTGAGATGAGTACCTGTGCGGTGGAGCGTCCCGTCGATTCTCTAATACATGGATGCGCACGTCTCCGCTCCCCGTCGTAGCCTCGGCTTCGCTGCTGCGGAAGCTTACAGCCGCGAAGATTGTCATGTCAGGCTGTGCTGCCAGATCTAGGAAGCTGTAGGATTTTTTTACTCGCGAGAGAAATGTGTGATGTAAGCAAGTGTCTAGGTGAGACCTTTTTGCCAGCAAGGAGGACAGTGGCGCGAGACAAACCAAGCGTCGCACGATCATGACCGATCGGACGGCTCGTGAGGCAGATGACGCAAAAAAAAATAAATGAAGCATGCTTCCATGAGTGAATCATAATAAACAAGATATCTCATGTTCTTTCAAAGGAAACCAGTATGATTATGGGTTCATGCTCAAGTCTCAGATTCCAATAGATCAGACAATAGTAAAGTCCAGACTATTTATCTTCGGTTGGCAAATCATTTTTCCCTGCTGGAATCTCAAACTTTGGAACTCTAAATTCATTTGAAATCACCTCAATTTTAGTGGTGAAACAACAAGGAAATAATCTTCAATAGTACTAATTGTAAAGCAAAAGAAGATAATTCCAGTTATTGTTACCAATACAGAGTAAGAATGGCTCGAGGGCACACACCTTGCAGTGGGTTGGCTGCCTACAACAAGGGATACATCCATGTGAAACTCATAAAACTAGAAAACTGCTGATCTATTTATTTTGAACCGGTCATTTAGCAGCATCGGTAAATGTGATCTTGTTTTGGACATTATGAACTCTTAACAGTAGTGACACAAGAAACAATTGTGGAAGATAAAACAATTGTTTTGGACTTAATTGATATGCATCATGCATACCTTCTTTAGTAGCAAGTTCAGTGTAAGGTTTGAGAGAATGGTAGTAAATTTTTGTTCTATTTTCATTGATTTTGAGCATGCTTTCAGATTGCGTCAAACAAACACCAGCATCTTCCTCCTGCTTCCCCACCTGTTTGCCACCTTGCACATGATTAGTTTTATTTTTCCCAGGTGCACACTTAACCTGGGCAAGATGAAAAACATATTTTGTATCAAACTGGTTTCACTTTATTTCGAGCAGAAGGGAAATAATGGACACAATGTTCTAAAGTATTGTTGCTGGTCACTACTATACAACATCTATACAAATGTTCCAAAAAAATACTTTTGCTTGCAGCAATTGATTTTTCTTCTGCACTTTGCAGTCACAACCAATTCTGGATATATTAACAATGCAAACTTGATAAATGAGTACAATAGGTTTATAGGGAGGATAACTAACAAAAAACAATTATACTATACACTACAAAAATATCTGTTCTCATGAAGAAATACGTCGGTTGCGTTAATTACCAACTGAGGAAAATAGTTCATTCATACATCAGAAGCAATGCAACTGAAATTGGAGCACAAAGCACTACCAAACACTCATAGGAGGCAATTACTTTGCAAATAACTGTCAGTGCTCCCAGTTCAGTTAAAAGAGCATAAGGTCCTACTCAAAAAACTTTATGATTCAGAAGCTCATAGACTATTTTTTGTTCTACATTTACCGAAATAAAGAGAATTAATTAGCTAATGATAATGATGCAAACAAAAGAGCTAGCCTATTACCTGGGTGCTCCTTGGAGAACATGCCCGAACAACTCGGACATCCTTATATGCTACTCACATATGGGTTGGATACGGGGGATTTGTGGACTGACTGGACATACCCAGACAAAGTAGGGATTGTGTTTGGGTGGCCTTTTTTCTTCTCTTTTCTGTCCAGGACAATGATCGAACTCTCAAATGGGATGTTTGAGGGGTCCGATTGTAGATGCTCTTAATTTCCAAAATAGAAAACAAATATAAGTTTCAGTGACAAATGAATATTTTTCTACAGTTGGTATATATAACTATACTATTGTGTATAAAGAGAACGGCCATGTAACATGCCATATATTATTAGTCTAATGTGTGATGGCTGCTCAATCTATTTTCTGGTATCCAACATTGCAAATCATTTGGAGATCCAAAGGAGACAGATTCAACATCATATGTATTCAAGTAACAATCAAAGATTATATGTGGTATTTAGGATATGGGTCAAGAACTTTACGTGCAACCTGAGATCAAAACTTATCAACAAAGATAAAAAAACACCAATAGAGATTGCCATTTTTGGGAGGTTAGTTCCATCAAGCTTAATACGACAGCATGCAGAATTTTGCAAAAGCTTTCTATTATTATAACAACATGTTAATCAAACATAATTTGGCAAAACCAATTCTGTGTATGAACATCAATAATAGACCATACCTGTAGTGAGTATGCATTAACCAAAGCATAGGCATATAAGTTCTATGAGACTGACCTACAATCAAGAAGAGAAAATAGATATTATCCAACATCAGAGACCATCCCCACCACATCGATCAGACTTCCGTGTACTGATTGCCCACCACATCGATCAGACTTATGGCCCTGTACTGATTTCCCAGGAGAGCTATGAATCCAATATCCATGTATCAAAAATGAAAATAAACAAGCTGAAACAAAAGCCTCCCTATCACCACCACTTGTATCACTGATCATTATATCTCCATGCTCATTGGCTGCTTGCCCGCTTGTAATTCAACATACATAAGCAAGAGCAGTACAACTAAAGAAAATAGTTTTTTTATTCGCAATATACATTCATATCGCTCTCAGCTAATGCATAATTTGACCGATAATATATCATTTCTGTCTGCATCACAGTGGAAACAAGCAGACAAAAATTCAGGATAACAAATCAATTTTTGGCATAAAAATAGCAATTCTACTTGTATGCAAGCACTTGAATCAAGTTGTATCACCGTGTGAATGCATTGATATGTAGAACAGCGAGCAGCAAAAATAAATAATTGAGATGCAAGCCAGCAGGAGAGGGAGAGCTTTTTTACTCTTATGAGCTCCGTGGAGAGTTCATCAGCTGATTGTACTATGTGCCCACAGCTTCAATGTCTCTCCTGGTCCATCCATCATTGGGGTTGGTACTACCGGCCGGTGCCGCTCGCCATCACTGCAGCAATAATATCCTCGTGGAAGAGGCATGCAGTAGCACCAGTCGTCCCGTTCTGGTGGAGACCACAGCCACGACGCGCTGCTCCTATGAGTGGCCCTTGGCCCGGCTCTCTGCAGCACAGCCACATCACGCGGCGGAGGAGGCCGCTAGCACGTGCCGCAGTCGGTGACCTCAACAACGTCGATGCGGCTCGTCGCTCGGCCTGCACGCGCAAGCGGCAGCCTCGGCACGCTCACCGTCCACAACGATGGCGACCCGTGACGCCCGCACCCGCGCGTTGCCCCCGACGAGACGACGACCTTGGCTGCACTGACCCACTGGAGGCACGGCTAGTGCATAGTGCGCACAGTGGACCCTAGCCCCGATACCTCTACTCCCGGCTGAGACGTGCTCGGTGCACGCGGCGGCCAGCGGTCTGCGTCGCACGGTGTCGCTCCCCGGCACACGGGAACGAGGGAGCGAGGCGGCCATGTCCGACTGGCAGAGCCCCCTCGCGTGTGGCATGGTGGCGATGGGCAACGGCGCCATGGTGGTATCCGCCTGTGTCGGTCGTGTGTGAAAGGGATCGAAGCTGCTGGGAATTTCCTATTCGTGGAACAGGAGCCAGGACAAGTGAATATGTGGTGATTTGCGATGTAGGAGTATTAGGAAAGTTCTGATTCCATCATGATGCAGGAGTATTAGTAAATTGGATCCCCCTTAAAGTCATTTATTTGTTTCCTTAAAATTTGTTATTTATTTCCTAAAGCAAATTGCATTAATGAGATGGATCGCTTGATTTGGATAAGTTGGGAAAGTTAGGATCTGTCTCTTTTTGTACAATAGGAAAGTGTTTGTTTACAAGAAAATAGTGGAGAAAAAGTAAACCGGTCAGATGGTGGGAAGGGAGACGAAAATAAACCGGTTGAAAATAAACCAGTCAAAAATGGAGGGACTATTCAACCAACTCGTCCATTAGAAGTAGAGATTTGCAAATTTCTATGTCTACAATGCTCTGCATGATGCTACTCTAGCTAATTGCTCCCACTTTCAATACGTATCCAGATTGAGACTCAGAGTCATCTACATTAGTGTTAAAGCTTGCATCGGCGTAACCCTTTATGACGAACCCTTTATCACCTCCATAACCGAGAAACATTTCCTTAGTTCTCTAAGGATAATTTTGACCGCTGTCCAATGATCTACTCCTAGATCACTATTGCACCCCCTTGCCAAACTCATAGCAAGGCACACAATAGGTCTGGTACACATCATGGCATACTTTATAGAACCTATGGCCCAGGCATAGGGAATTACTTTCATCCTCTTTCTATCTTCTGTCGTGGTCGGGCTTTGAGTCTTACTCAACTTCACACTTTACAATACAGGCTAGAATTCCTTATTCCATTTTGAACTCCTTCAAAATCTTGTCAAGGTGTGTGCTTTGTGAAAGTCCTATTAAGCATCTCGATTTATCTCTATAGATCTTGATGCCCAATACATAAGTAGCTTTATTGAGGTCTTTTATTGAAAATTTCTTATTCAAGTATCATTTTATGCTATACATAAATTCTATATCATTTCCAATCAACAACATTTCATCCACATATAATATTAGAAATGCTACAGAGCTCCCACTAACTTTCTTGTAAATACATGCTTCACCATAAGTCTGTATAAAACCATATGCTTTAATCACCTCATCAAAGCGTATATTCCAACTCCAAGATGCTTGCCCCGGTCCATAGATGGATCACTGGAGCTTGCACACTTTGTTAGCACCTTTAGGATAGACAAAACCTTCTAGTTGCATCATACAACTTTTCTTTAAGAAATCCATTAAGGGTTGTAGTTTTGACATCCATTTTCCAAATTTCATAAAATGCGGCAATTCCTAACATGATTTGGACAGACTTAAGCATCGCTATGGGTGAGAAAGTCTCATCGTAGTCAACCCCTTGAACTAGTCGAAAACCTTTTGCAACAAATCGAGCTTTGTAGACAGTAACATTACCATCAGTGCCCGTCTTCTTCTTGAAGATCCATTTATTCTCTATGGCTTTTGGATCATCGGGCAAGTCCACCAAAGTCCACACTTTGTTCTCATACATGGATCCTATCTTAGATTTCATGGCTTCAAGCCATCTGTCAGAATCTGGGCTCATCATAGCTTCTTCATAGTTCGCAGGTTCGCCCTTGGTCTAGTAACATGACTTCTAGGACAGGATTACCGTACCACTCTGGTGCAGAATGTGTTTTGGTTGACCTACGAAGTTCAGTGGTAACTTGATCTGAAGTTTTATGATCATCATCATTAGCTTCCTCTCTAGTTGGTGTAGGCATCACGGGAAATTTTTTTCGTGATGTGCTACTTTCCAGTTCGAAGAGGTACAATTACCTCATCAAGTTCTACTTTTCTCCCACTCATTTATTTCGAGAGAAACTCCTTCTCTAGGAAGGACCCATTCTTAGCAACAAAGATCTTGCCTTTGGATCTGTGGTAGAAGGTGTACCCAATAGTTTCCTTAGGGTTTTCCTTAGGGTATTCTATGAAGACGCACTTCTCCGATTTAGGTTCGAGCTTATCAGGCTGAAGCCTTTTAATATAAGCGTCACATCCCCAAACTTTAGGAAACAATAGCTTAGGTTTCTTGCCAAACCATAGTTCATACGATGTCATCTCAACGGATTTAGACGGTGCCCTATTTAACGTGAATGCAGTTGTCTCTAATGCATAACCCCAAAATGATAGTGGTAAATCAGTAAAAGACATCATTGAACGCACCATATCTAATAATGTACGGTTACGACGTTCGAACACACCATCACGCCGTGGTGTTCCAGGTGGCGTGAGTTGTGAAACTATTCCACATTGTTTTTACTTTTTAATAAAGGCCAAACTCGTAACTCAAATATTTGCCTCCACAACAAGATCGTAGAAACTTTATTTTCTTGTCCACTTCACTCTGAAATTCTTTGAACTTTTCAAATGTTTCATACTTGAGTTTCAAAAAAGTAGATATACCCATATCTACTCAAATCATCTGTGAAGGTGAGAAACTAATGATACCCACTGCGTGCTTCAACACTCATCAGACCACATACGTCGGTATGTATTATTTCCAATAAGTCATCAGCTCGCTCCATTGTTCTGAAGAACGGAGGTTTAGTCATCTTGCCCATAAGGTATGGCTCACAAGCATCAATTGATTCATAATCAAGTGATTCCAAAAGCCCATCTGCATGTAGTTTCTTCATGCGCTTTACACCAATATGACCTAAACGGCAATGCCACAAATATGTTGCACTATCATTATCAAGTTTGCATATTTTGGCATCATTATTATGAATATGTGTATCACTACGATCGAGATTCAACAAACCATTTACATTGGGTGTATGACCCTAGAAGGTTTTATTCATGTAAACAGAACAACAATATTCTCTGACTTAAATGAATAACCGTATTGCAATAAACATGATCTAATCATATTCATGCTCAACGCAAACACCAAATAACATTTATTTAGGTTCAACACTAATCCCGAAGGTAGAGGGAGTGTGCGATAGTGATCATATTAACCTTGGAATCAATTCCAACACACATCGTCACCTCGCTCTTAACTAGTCTCTGTTTATTCTGCAACTCCTATTTCGAGTTACTAACCTTAGCAACTGAACCGGTAACAAATACCCAGGGGCTACTACAAACACTAGTAAGTTACACATCAATAACATGTATATCAAATGTACTTTCATTCACTTTGCCACCCTTCTTATCCTCCAAGTATTTGGGGCAGTTTGCTTCTAGTGACCATTCCCTTTGCAGTATAAGCACTCAGTTCCAGGCTTAGGTCCAGCTTTGGGCTTCTTCATGGGAGTGGCAACTTGTTTGACATTCTTTTTGAAGTTCCCTTTCTCTTCCATTTTCCCTTTTTATTTAAACTAGTGGTCTTGTTAACCGTCAACACCTGATGCTCTTTCTTGATTTCTACCTTCGCCGATTTCAGCATCGTGAAGATCTCGGGAATCGTTTTCGTCATCCCTTGCACATTATAGTTCAACACAAAGTTCTAGTATCTTGGTGATAGTGACTAGAGAACTCTTGTCAATCACTATCTTATCTGGAAGATTAACTCCCACTTGATTCAAGCGATTGTATTACGCAGACATTCTGAGCATATGCTCATTGGCTGAGCTATTCTCCTCCATCTTGTAGGCAAAGTACTTGTGAGAGGTCTTATACCTCTTGACATGGGCATGAATCTAAAATACCAATTTCAGATCTTGGAACATCTCATATGCTCTGTGGCGTTCAAAATGTTTTTGAAGTCCCGGTTCTAAGCCGTAAATCATGGCGCACTAAACTATCAAGTAGTCATCATACCGAGCTTGCCAAGCGTACATAATGTCCGCATATGCTCCTGCAATAGGTATGTTACCTAGCGGTGCATCAAGAACATAATTCTTTTGTGCAGCAATGAGGATAATCCTTAGATCATGGACCCAGTCCGCATCATTGCTATTATCATCTTTCAATTTATTTTTCTCTAGGAACATATCAAAAATAGGGGGAGCTACATCGCGAGCTATTGCTCTACAAGATAATTTGCAAATACTGCTAGGACTAAGTTCATGATAAATTAAGTTAAATTTAATCAAATTACTAATGAACTCCCACATAAATAAACATCCCTCAAGTTATCTAAGTGATACGTGATCCAAATCAACTAACCCATGTCCGATCATCACGTGAGATGGGGTAGTCATCAATGGTGAACATCTCTATGTTGATAATATCTACTATATGACTCACGTTCGACCTTTCGGTCTCCAGTGTGCCGAGACCATGTTTGTACATGCTAGGCTCGTCAAGTTTAACCCAAGTATTCTGCATGTGAAAAACTGTCTTACACTCGTTGTATGTGAACGTAGAGTCTATCACACCCGATCTGTGACAGCCTGATTTTTGGCCCTTTCTTTTTTTTTGTTTTTCCGAGGTTTTTGCGTGAGTTTTTCTTTTTCATGGCTTTGTGGTCTGGAAACTGAAGAAGATGCCCTCTTCTTTGCTTCCAGAGTGGCTTGACATTCCCAAATCCTTCCCTAGACCCTGTCATTTCCATCCTAGCCCAAATCCCAATATTCTTTTTATTGGGAATATTCCTTTTCTATTAAAGGAATAACTCAAATTGCCCTAGGTTGTGAAGCAACCTATATTTCCATCACTCCAAAAATTCCCAAATAATTCTCATAAATTGTTTGGGTCATATCTTGATCAAGTATGGCAAAACTTTTCATTGCCATGTTCAAAAATAATTCCCCAATAATTATTCTTCCTTTCTGCACTGAATGGCACTTTGTAAAGGAAGTGTCATTTATATTTCTCCTATTGACTACCAACCTTTTTGGGCATGTTTATATGTCCAAATAATTGCCTCATGCACACGTTCAAATTTATTTGCCTACCCAATCTTCCTCAGTGAATTTTCAAAGTTTCTGTCAGACAGAAGGCTTTGTGAAGGAAGTACTATCTAGGAGTACCCAAATGAGTTGAACTTTTGCACACTCCTTAATGTGCTCATATTAACCCCTTCCACCCATTTGTAGTACCATCCAATTATCTATGTGGGTACAGGAGCAAATCTTTGATTCTGGCATTATTTTCAGGTTGTGAAGCAAGTATATTTTATATTGCTTCAAAAATCCTGATAAATTACCAGATCACTCTTATACTCATAAAACATCTCTCCACACATTTTGGCATCATTTAATTGAGCCATTTGACCACCATAATTATTCCAAGTTTCTGTCCAGAGGAGATGTTTGTGAAACAAGTGCTATTTTGGTTTGTCCATTTCGCATGAGCTTTTTACAACATCATCATATGACCTAATTACTAAGCTTTGCCCAATTTAAGCCCAAGTTGACACTCCATGTGAGTGCACCATCCTGATCTTCATTTCTGGACCAAGTATGCAGTTGTGAAGCAACTGCAGTAAATCTTGATCCTTTTACCCTCAAACTCCCCAGTACTGTAGTCCTTCCTAGCCTAAACACCCCAGACAACTTCTTTGGCTTCAAGTAACTCCCTGTTGATCACATTGAGCCGGGGAAGTTTACTGCAGTAAACTTTAGAGCTCACTAACTATTTAACCAGAGCCTCTTTCACCTAGTTACCACCTCAGTTCAAACCATCATTCGAAGGACTTACCACTAGACATCAATTTCCAGCTGTTTGCCTCCCCCACATGCCAGCACTGGTGGTGACCACCGTTTTGGCATGCCATGCGCACGTCCAGAGCACTGTTTGTGCTGGACCCCCTCCTCCTCTCGTCGTCTTAGAGCCCGTGATCATGTCCAGCGTGTTCCCCGCGTCGTCGCCATTCTCCTGGACCCCTCTCCTCCTCCGTCCTCTTCCTCACCTGCTGGTGGCCACTGCCCCTCTGGATGGATGCGCCAGGAGCTGCCGCACCTGCTGGTGGCCTCAGCTGGGCGGGAGATAGCCGGAGCCAGCTGGGCCAACGCCGGCCACGCCTCTGCCTCGCCTCTCTCCTGTTCCCGTCGGGGAAGAAGAAGGAGAGCGGGAGGAGGGCGTTGACCAGCCGCGTGGGTCCCGCGACCCCACCCGTCAGCCACACAAGCTGGCCCCGCCTCTGCCCTTTTGACCAGTCCATGCCACGTCAGCGTAAGTGGAGACGTAATCCCCAAAATACGCTTTCCATTTTTCTGTTTTGACCCAGTCTGTAAAATAAATGTTTATAGATAGGTCCCTGACAGTAAAACCCTTATATCTTTTCAACCGTAACTCCAAATGAGGTGAAACCAACGCCCACTTCTTCGCTTCGTCGAGCCCGTTCTGTTGGTCACACTTTCACTATGGTTTGACACGGTGAAAATGACCTTTAAGCCCTTGCCCTTATTCAGCCCCCTCCGAGAGAGAACGTTTTCCGGCGAATCTTTCCACGGCTTCACCGCACTTCTCCCCAGTGCCTTCTTCATCCCCAGGCAAGCCACAATACCCACTTGCATGATAGTCATGCAGTAGCCACGGTTTTCAACTTGAATCTTTATTAAATGTTTGCTTGTTGAAAAGATGGTTATCGTTGTTCCGATAATGTTCAAATTTGCATGTTCACCTTTATGCTATATTGTTTTGTACTCTGCGATTATGTTATACATGCTAGTATTACCTTTCATATGTTTATGCTTGTTAGTAGTACATGATGATGTCGGAGATGGTCATGCTAGTCAGTATGCCATGCTCGATGAATATGAGTTATTGTTGATATGGTGGAAAGTTATGTGATACTCTCATGATGATGTTGATATCATGTTCATGCATTTTATCATGGCTTAGCATATTTGCATTCAAGTTAACCGGATTAAATTGAACTTGAACAACTGTTGGCTGAGTCATGGTGCCGCTGAATCGATGCTGACCAGTGCAACCACGCTTACCGGTATGGGACGGTCCTAACTAGGTCTATTGTTGTGCCTCTCGCCGGTGCCTCCAACGAGGGAAGGTTATGGGCGCGTGCTACCCTAATCAGGTAGGTGGAGCATAACCTTGTGTGCCCGTTGTTGAGTTAGTTTTGGATCTGTGTCCCAGAGTGGGACGGTCCACGACGGTGGTCATTGTGTCTGGAGGTAGGCACGGGGCCACCCATGACTTAGCTCAGTGAGGAGTGAGTCGGAGTGGCCGGGAGAGTGTCATGGTAGTAGATCGGTTTTGTCGGAACGCTGTTGGTCCACCCGAATGGGAGTGTGAGGCCATGGGTTCCATAGTGTGGGTACAATGTACTAACCTCTGCAGAGTGTATATTGAATCTATTGATAGCTGCGCCCGCGGATAAGGGCCCAGGTCGAAAGTAGGTCACACCATGAGTCAACAATAATAAGAATAATGTGCATAACAACAGTGAGATAAGTTGGCTAAGTGTTGGTCGGGTTGTGATCGCCATAAGGATCACGGGCCATGTATTGGTCGGGTTGTGATCGCCGTAAGGATCATGGTTTGAGTGTTGGTCGTGGTTGTGATCGCCGTAAAGATCACGATGGTGTCGAGGATACCGAGTTATTGTATATTCGTGATGTTGTACGAGAATCGTGGGTAAAGATCAAGCTCCTTGTGGTTATTTACTGGTTACTGCGGCATTGTTTATACCAAGCTTGATTTGATCCTGAGATGGTCGTGTGATGTATGAGGTTGGTAAGTGATGCATGTGTGGGTTACGAGGTAGCCCGAGCAGGATAAGTGGTGCATGTAGTGGTTTCATGTTGCATGCTGGTATTGTCGGATTAATATGTTCATGTTGTGATAGCTATATCATGTTTATGTTGGTCATGCCATGTTATTCTGATGATATCATGTTAAATTCCTGTTTAACCTGTAATTGCCATGCTGTTGTCTGTCTTGAATGCTTCTGGTTATTGTGAGGTTGCAAGTACATTCAATGTACTGACCTGGCGTGTCATGCCAGTTTGCAAGTCATGCCGGATTTGATTGCTTGCTTGTCGTGGTTTCCGTTCGTGCGAGCTAGGATAAGCATTCCAGCCAGAGTCCCTGTGGAGTGGAGTTCACCACCATCGCCGTTGTTCCGCTGCTTCGAGTTGTTCTGCTGCTTGCATAGAGCAACTGAGGATGGCGTAGTGTTGCCGTACCGATGTTATTCATTGTAATATCGGAAACCTTATATTCATTTTCGTGCAATAATAGAAGGCTGGTTTGTTCTATGCTAAGTAGTGCTGTATTCCAGAAGACTTCTCCTCGATCTCTGGGCTGGAATACGGGGCGTTCCGGTTTTCTCTGAGCCGGGGTGCCACACGATCACCACGTGGTGTCTCGAAATGACAAACTTTCACAATAGTGCATACTCGGGGAGAACACTTATATCTTGAAATTTAGTGAAGGGATCATCTTATAATGCTACCACCGTTCTAAGCAAAACAAGATGCATAAAAGATAAACATCACATGCAATCAAAATATGTGACATTATATGGCCGTCATCATCTTGTGCTGTTGATCTCCATCTCGAAAGCATCGTCATGATCTCCATCGTCACCAGCTCGACACCTTGATCTCCATCGTTGTGTCGTGGTCATCCCGCCAACTATTGCTTCTACAACTATTGCTAACACGTAGCGATAAAGTAAAGCAGTTACATGGCGGTTGCATTTAATACAATAAAGAGAGAACCATAAGGCTCCTGCCAGTTGCCGATAAATTACAAAACATGATCATCTCATATAATAACGTATATCACATCATGTCTTGACCACATCACATCACAACATACCCTGCAAAAACAAGTTAGACATCCTCTACTTTGTTGTTGCAAGTTTTACGTGGTTACTACGAGTTTCTAGCAAGAACCGTTCTTACCTATGGCAAAAACCACAACGGCGATTTATCAAGTTTGCTGTTTTAACCTTCCTCAAGGACCGGTCGTAGTCAAATTTGATTCAAATAAAGTAGGAGAAACAGACACCCACTAGCCACCTTTATGCAAAACTAGTTGCATGTTAGTCGGTGGAACCGGTCTCATGTACATGGACATGTAAGGTTGGTCCGGGCCGCTTCATCCCACAATGCCGCCGAATCAAAATAAGACGTTGGTGGTAAGCAGTACGAACATCACCGCCCACAACTTCTTTGTGTTCTACTCATACATATCATCTATGCATAGACCTGGCTCATGATGCCACTGTTGGGGAATGTTGCATGAAAACAAAAAAAATCCTACGCTCACGCAAGATCTATCAAGGAGATGCATAGCAACGAGAGGGGAGAGTGTTCTACGTACCCTCATAGACCGTAAGCGGAAGCGTTTCACAACACGGTTGATGTAGTCGAACTTTCTTCGCGATCCAACCGATCGAGTACCAAACGTACGACACCTCCGTGTTTAGCACATGTTCAGCTCGGTGACGCCTGCGCCTTCTTGATCCAGCAGGACGGCGAGCTAGTGGATGAGTTCCGACAGCACGATGGTGTGGTGACGGTGATGGTGAAGTGATCTCTACAGGGTTTTGCCTAAGCACTACGAAAATATGATCGGAGGTGTAAGCAGTGGAGGGGGGGGTGCCGCACACGGCTAGGAAATTGTCTGTTCTGTGATAGGTGCCCCTCCTACATATATATAGGTGGGAGGGAGGGAGGAGCATCCAAAGGAGGCGCCCAAGTAGGAGGAATCCTACTTGGAGTCCCTCCCAAGCCGCGCTCCCCCTGCCTTATATAGGTGCGGGGGAAAGGCAGGGGAGGGTGGCGCCCCCTTTCTTTTCTCCCATGAGAGGGAAAGGCAGGAGGGGCTAGCCCTCCCCCCTTTCCTTTCCTTAGTGCCTTCTGTCCAAAGAAGGGTCGCACCAGGGGCTGGTCGGTTCCCCCTTTGGCCCATTAGGCCCATATCTTTGCCGGGGGTGCCTGAAACTCCTTTCCGGTGACCCGATAAGTACCTGGTACCCTCCGAAACACTTCCGGTGTCCGAATACCATCGTACTATATATCAATATTTAAGTCTTGACCATTTTCAGACTCCTCGTCATGTCCATGATCTCATCTGGGACTCTGAACAACATTCGGTCACCAAATCATATAACTCATATAACACTATATCGTCAACAAACGTTAAGCGTGCAGACCCTACGGGTTTGAGAACTATGTAGACATGACCGAGACACCTCTCCAGTCAATAACCAATAGCAGAACCTGGATGCCCATATTGGCTCCTACATATCCTATGAAGATCTTTATAGGTCTAACCGTTATGACAACATACGTAATTCCCTTTGTCTACCAATATGTTACTTGCCCGAGATTCGATCGTCGGTATCTTCATACCTAGTTCAATCTTGTTACCGACAAGTTTCTTTTCTCATTTTGTAATACATCACCTTGTGACTAACTCCTTAGTCATTTGCTTGCAAGCTTATGATGTGTATTACCGAGAGGGCCCAGAGATACCTCTCCGATACTCGGAGTGACAAATCCTAATCTCGATCTATGCCAACTCAACAAAAACCTTCGGAGATACCTATAGAGCATCTTTATGATCACCCAGTTACGTTGTGATGTTTGATAGCACACAAGGTATTCCTCCGGTATCCGGGAGTTGCATAATCTCATAGTCGAAGGAATATGTATTTGACATGAAGAAAGCAATAACAATAAAACTGAACGATCATTATGATAAGCTAACGGGTGGGTCTTGTCCATCACATCATTCTCCTAATGATGTGATGCCATTATAAAATGACAACACATGTCCATGGTTAGGAAACCTTAACCATCTTTGATCAACGAGCTAGTCTAGTCGAGGCTTACTAGGGACACATTATTTGTTTATGTATTCACACATGTATTTAAGTTTCCGATCACTATAATTCTAGCATGAATAATAAACCTTTATCATGAATAAGGAAATATAAAATAACAACTTTATTATTGCCTCTAGGGCATATTTCCTTTAGCTCTGGTATTCGGGAGTTGCATATTCTCATAGTCGAAGGAATATGGATTTGACATGAAGAAAGCAATAAAAATAAACGGAATGATCAATATGCTAAGCTAACAGATGGGTCTTGTCCATCACATCATTCACCTAATGATGTGATCCCGTTATCAAATGAAAACACATGTCCTTGGTTAGGAAACCTTAACCATCTTTGATCAACGAGCTAGTCTACTAGAGGCTTACTAGGGACACGGTATTTGTTTATGTATCCACACATGTATTTAAGTTTCCGATCAATACAATTCTAGCATGAATGATAAATCTTTATCATGAATAAGGAAATAACAACTTTATTATTGCCTCTAGGGCGTATTTCCTTCAGTCTCTGATAACCCATAAGTATATGGGATCGCAACAGTTTTTGAGGGTAGAGTATTGAACCCAAATTTATTGATTCGATACAAAGGGAGCCAAAGAACATTCTCAAGTATTAGCAGATAAGTTATCAATTCAACCACACCTGAAAGACTTAATATTTGCAGCAAAATATTTAGTAGCAAAGTGGTATGGAAGTAATGGTAACAGTGGCAAAAGTAACAATAGCAGTTTTGTAGCAATCGTAACAGTGGCAACAGAGAAGTAACTTAGCAAAGATCAATATGTGAAAAGCTCATAGGCAATGGATCAATGATGGATAATTATGTCGGATAACATTCATCATGCAATAGTTATAACATAGGGTGACACAGAACTAGCTCCATTTCATCAATATAATGTAGGCATGTATTCCGAATATAGTCATACGTGCTTATGGAAAAGAACTTGCATGACATCTTTTTTCCTAACCTCCCGCGGCAGAGGGGTCCTATTGGAAACTAATGGATATTAAGGCCTCCTTTTAATAGAGAACCGGATCAAAGCATTAACACTTAGTGAATACGTGAACTCCTCAAACTACGGTGATCACTGGGAATGGTCCCGATTATTGTCACTTCGAGGTTGCCGGATCATAACACAGAGTGGGTGACTATAACTTGTAAGATAGGATCAACAAAACACATATATTCATGAAAACATAATAGGTTCAGATCTGAAATCATGGCACTCTGGCCCTAGTGACAAGCATTAAGCATGGCAAAATCATAGCAACATCAATCTTAGAACACAGAGTGGATACTAGGGATCAAGCCCTAACAAAACTAACTCGATTACATGGTAAATCTCATCCAAACCATCACCGTACAACAAGCTTACGATGGGATTACTCACGCACGGTGGTGAGCATCATGAAATTGGTGATGGAGGATGGTTGGATTTGACGATGGCGACGAATTCCCCTCTCCGGAGCCCCGAACGGACTCCAGATCAGCCCTTTCAGAGGAAGAACAGGGCTTGGTGGCGGCTCCGTATCGTAAAACGCGATGAATCCTTCTCTTTGATTTTTTTCTCCCTGGACGTGAATATATGGAGTTGGAGTTGAGGTCGGTGGTGGTCCAGGGGGGCCACGAGGCAGGGGGCGCACCCTAGGGGGGGGGTGCCTCCCACCCTCTTGGATAGGGTGTGGGCCCCCTTCTGCTGATTCTTTTGCCAATATTTTTTATTAATTCCAAAATGTGACTCCATGACGTTTCATGACATTCCGAGAACTTTTATTTCTGCACAAAAATAACACCATGGCAATTCTGCTGAAAACAACGTCAGTTCGGGTTAGTTCCATTCAAATCATGCAAATTAGAGTCCAAAACGAGTGCAAAAGTGTTTGGAAAAGTAGATACATTGGAGACGTATCAACTCCCCCAAGCTTAAACCTTTGCTTGTCCTCAAGCAATTCAGTTGAAAAACTGAAAGTGATAAAGAAAAACTTTTACAAACTTTGTTTGATCTTGCTGTTGCAAATATGTAAAGCTAGCATTCAAGTTTTCAGCAAAGATCATGAACTAACCATATTCACAATAACGCTTGGGTCTCACATTCACTCATATCAATGGCATAATCAACCAGAGAGTAATAATAATAAATCTCAGATGACAACACTTTCTCAAAACAATCATGATATGATATAATAAGATGGTATCTCGCTAGCCCTTTCTGAGACCGCAAAACATAAATATAGAGCACCCCTGAAGATCAAGGACTAACTAGACATTGTAATTCATGGAAAAAGAGATCCAGTCACAGTCATACTCAATATCAATTAATAACAATGCATACAAATGAAAGCGGTGCTCTCTAACTGGTGCCTTTTTATAAGAGGATGATGACTCAAGGTAAAAGTAAATAGATAGGCCCTTCGCAAAGGGAAGCAGGGATTTACAGAGGTGCCGGAGCTTGAGTTTTGAAACAGAGATAAATTATATTTTGAGCGGTATACTTTCATTGTCAACATAACAACCAAGAGATCTCGATATCTTCCATGCTACATACATTATAGGCGGTTCCCAAATAGAATGGTAAAGTTTATACCCCCCACCAACAAGCACATTCCATGGCTGGTCCAAAACAATGGGTATCGTCCAACTAACAACAATCCTGGGGGAGTTTTGTTTGCAATTATTTTGATTTGATTTGAGCATGGGATTGGGCAACCCGGTTACCGGCCATTTTCTCGTGAATGATGAGCGGAGTCCACTCATCGTGAGAATAACCCACCTAGCATGGAAGATATAGACACACCTAGTTAATAGATGAGCTATTCGAGCATACAAAACAGAATTTCATTTGAAGGTTTAGAGTTTGGCACATGCAAATTTACTTGGAACGGCAGGTAAATACCGCATAGAGGTAGGTATGTGGACTCATATGGAACAACTTTGGGATTTATGGAAGTGGATGCACAAGCAGTATTCCCGCTTAGTACAAGTGAAGGCTAGAAAGAGACTGGGAAGCGACTAACTAGAGAGTGACACAGTCATAAAAATGCATTAGAATTAACCAACAATGAGTGCAAGCATGGGTAGGATATAAATCACCATGAACATAAATATCGTAAAGGCTATATTGATTTTGTTTCAACTACATGCGTGCACATGTGCCAAGTCAAGTCACTCGAATCATTCAAAGGAGGATACCATCCTATCATACTACATCAGAACCATTTCAATAGCATGTTGGCACGCAAGGTAAACCATTATAGACTCCTAGATAATTAAGCATGTCATGAGTAACTATAATATCTAATTGTCATTGCAAACATGTTTCATTCATAATAGGCTGAATTCGGAATGATTAACTAATCATATTTACAAAAACAAGATAGGTTGAGTTCATACCAGCTTTTCCTCATCTCAATCATTTCATCATATATCGTCATTATTGCCTTTCACCTGCACGACCAAATGGTGTGGATAATAATAATAGTGTACATGCATTGGACTAAGATGGAATCTGCAAACATTTAATTCAAAGGAGAAGACAAGGTAATATGGGCTCTTTGTTAGATCAACAATAATGCATATGAGAGCCATTCATCATTTTCATCGTGGTCTTCTCCTCTTGACCCCCAAAGAAAAGAAATTCAAAGAAGGAGGAAAACTATTTACACGGGAAAGCTCCCAACAAGCAAAAGAAGAACGAGAAATCTTTTTGGGTTTTCTTTTTTAATTAATACTACTACAAGCATGGAAAGTAAACTAGCTAAAAGCTACAACTAGTTTTTTTTGTTTTTTCTCAAAGTTTTTCAAACACACAAGAAGAAAGCAAGAAAATAAAATAAAATAGCATGGATAGTACAATGAAAAAGTATGAACACCGACAACTAGAATGAGTGTGTGAACATGAATGCAATGTCGGTGAGAAATATGTACTCCCCCAAGCTTAGGCTTTTGGCCTAAGTTAGTCTACGCCCATGGATCAAAGTGGTCCTCTCCGGTGTTATGAGGAGGGTCCTCAGGGTGCCACTGGTTAGCGAGCTCCTGCGGGTCCCACTGATAGATAGACTCCTGATATGGATCACGAGATGGCTCGGGCTCAGGCTCTAGGGACCGTGTCCGCTCCCAGTATGCATAAATGTCATCGGGTAGGATGAGGTATGTGCCTAAATGTATGTTAAACAAAGAAGGTGTAGGCAAGGTAATAATATGACAAGTTGTTTTTACTAAATACCAAGTTCTAAATAAGTCTCTTCTCCTTATGATTATCAATGAAATCATGTGCTACCATACTTTTATAGTCTAAGAAAATAGTGGGTATCACCTTTTCCTCTTTCTCATAATGCCTAATAGGTATCTCAAAGTATTTAGCAAGGCCTGAAGCAAAGATACCTCAAAAAATGGGCCCTTTGTATGGTTTAGACTCAACCGTTTAGCAACTAGAGCGCCTAAACTGAAAGTTCTATCACGAAGTAAAGCATGGCGCAAAATGGCAAGGTCACAAGCACGAAGGCCCCGCACTGTTCCCGCGACCAATTAAACATATTCTAGCAAATATTGCATAGTAACATAGAACAGGAAAAATGTATACTAGTAGTTCTTGCATCTGACACTTTTCTTGTTTCCCCTACAACAATTTTATCAATAAATTCCTCCACATCACTAGGATGTGGTTCCTCGACGCTGCCCTCAAGGGCAACTTACAAACCACACAAAAGTCATAGAGTGACATCTCCTTAAACTCATCATATAAATAAAAATCTACCGAATGTGGTGATCTCCTAGCATGGAAACGGAAGTTTTTCATGAAAATATTAGTGAGTAGGAGGTACTGGTCACACTTATCGTGGATGAAGTCGGTGATGCCTGCATTCTTAGCCAAATAATAACTTCATAAATTCCAGCGGCCCTCAAGAATGCATCACAAGGCCATTCACACGGCCGAACCTCCTGGTGCGGGGAAGGTTGTACTTGGGCTTTTTATTCTCTTCATTCTGCTTTTCCTTCAAACTTCGGCTCGAGGAGCCTCTCAACAATCTCTTCAACATTTTCTTCCTCTGAATTTTTCTGAATTTTTTAGTGAGTCAAAATAAAAGTGAACAGACTCAACAAGATTGATAGCAACTACTCCCACAAGTGCCTAGAGACTATATCATGCATTAAAACTACTTTGGACCATATAAATTTGACATGCAAGCTCAAGAACAGGGTCACCTCAGCAGCAAATTTTTTCAATAAATAAAGCACTAGAACAAATACTAATTGGACCATTGGAGGAGTCACATATCGAAGAACAATCCTCGAAAGCAGTTTTGTGAATGGAGCTTTGAGCAAGGAGATCGAAAATGGCAGCAAAACGAGCAAGAACACGGGTTTGAGCTACGGGATGATTTTTTTCTGGAGGAAGACGATTTTTTTGGTATTGGAATAAGTGGAGGGGGGACACGTGGGGCTCACGAGGCAGGGGCGCGCCCAGGGGGTAGGGTGTGCCCTCCACCCTCATGACCAAATGGTGGGTCCCCCTGGTGTGTTCTAAGTGCCAGCAATTCTCAAATATTCTACAAAAAATCATACTGAATTTTCAGGGCATTTGGAGAACTTTTATTTTTGGGGTATTTTTTATTGCACGGATAATTCAGAAGATAGACAGAAAATACTAATTTTGCTTAATTTAAACTAAATAACAGAAAGTAAAAGGAGGGTACAGAAGGTTGTGCTTTCTAACTTCACCCATCTCATGCTCATCAAAAGGAATCCACTAACAAGGTTGATCAAGTCTTGTTAACAAACTTCTCCCGAATAACATGAAACTGGAGAATTTTTGAATAACACTAGGTTACCTCAACGGGGATATGCATTTCCCCAACAAAAAGAATATCATATTTCTTTTTAATAGTAGGAAGAGGGAATTGAAAACCTCCAATAGTAATAGTTGAAATTTTTCCAATAGAGTTGATATTATGAACTTGAGGTTGTTTCTTCGGAAAGTGTACCGTATGCTCATTACCATTAACATGAAAAGTGACATTGCCTTTGTTGCAATCAATAACAACCCCTGCAGTATTCAAAAAGGGTCTACCAAGGATGATCGACATACTGTTGTCCTCAGGAATATCAAGAATAACAAAGTCCATTAAGATAGTAACGTTTGCAACCACAATAGGCACATCCTCACAAATACCGATGGGTATAGCATTTGATTTATTGGCAATTTGCAAAGAGATTTCAGTAGGTGTCAACTTATTCAAATCAAGTCTATGATATAAAAAGAATGGCGTAACACTGGCTCCAAGATCACATAAAGCAATTTTAACATAGTTTCTTTTTATGGAGCATGGTATAGTTGGTACTCCTGGATCTCCTAGTTTCTTTGGTATTACACCCTTAAAAGTATAATTAGCAAGCATGGTGGAAATTTCAGCTTCCAGTATCTTTCTTTTATTTGTAACAATATCTTTCATATACTTAGCATAGTGATTCATTTTAAGCATATTAGTCAAACGCATACGCAAAAAGATAGGTCTAATCATTTCAGCAAAGTGCTCAAAATCCTCATCATCCTTTTTCTTGGATGGCTTAGGAGGAAAAGGCATGGGTTTCTGAACCCATGGTTCTCTTTCTTTACCATGCTTCCTACCAACGAAGTCTCTCTTATCATAACATTGATTCTTTGATTGTGGGTTATCAAGATCAACAACAGGTTCCATTTCTACATGAACATGAACATCATTGTTAACATTATTGTTAGGTTCATGTTCATCACCAGATTGTGTTTCAGCATCAGAAATGGAAATATCATTGGGATTCTCAGGTGTGTCTATAACAGGTTCACTAGAAGCATGCAAAGTCCTATCATTATTCTTTTTTTCTTAGTAGGATCAGGTACATCAGTATTAATTCTCTGATAATCTTGCTCAACTCTCTTGGGATGGCCCTCGGGATACAAAGGTTCCTGGGTCATTTTACCACCTCTAGTCATAACTCTAACAACATTATCATTGTTCTTAATATTCAACTCATTGAGCAAATCATCTTGTGCTTTAAGTACTTGTTCACTTGAGTGGTAACCATGGAAGCATGTTTACTAATAAGCTTAAGATCACCTTTAACTCTAGACATATAATCACTCAAGTGTTAAACCATATAAGCATTGTGTTTCAATTGTCTACCAAAGTAAGCATCAAAGTCTTCTTGTTTAACAATAAAATTATCAAACTCATCCAAGCATCGACTTGAAACTTAGTAGATGGGATTTCACACTTATCAAATCTATAGAGAGAATTTACCTTTACTACCTGTGTCGGGTTATCAAGACCATGTATCTCTTCAATAGGCGGTAAATTCTTAACATCTCCAGCTTTATTACCTTTTCCTTTCATAGATTTCTTTGCCTCTTGCATATCTTTAGGATTAATAAATATAATACCCCTTTTCTTCAGAGTTGGCTTAGGAGTTGGTTCAGGAAGTGTCCATTCATTATCATTACTCAGTATATTATTCAATAGCAATCCAGCTTGCTCAACCGTTCTTTCCCTGAAAACACAACCAGCACAACTATCCAGGTCGTCTCTGGAAGCATCGGTTAGTCCATTATAAAAGATATCAAGTATTTCATTTTTCTTGAGAGGATGATCAGGCAAAGCATTAAGTAACTGGAGAAGCCTCCCCTAAGCTTGTGAGAGACTCTCTTCTTCAATTTGCGCAAAATTAAATATTTCCCGCAAGGCATCTTTTTTCTTATGAGCAGGGAAATATTTTACAAAGAAGTAATAAATCATATCCTAGGGACTACGCGCACAACCAGGAGCAAGGGAATTAAACCATATCTTAGCATCACCCTTTAATGAGAAAGGAAACAATTTAAGAATATAGTAATAGCAGATTTTTTCCTCATGAGTAAACAGGGTGGCTATATCGTTCAATTTAGTAAGATGTACCACAACAGTTTCAGATTCATAACCATGGAAAGGATTAGATTCAACCAAAGTAATTAACTCAGGATCAACAGAGAATTAATAATCCTTATCAGTAACATAGATAGGTGAAGTTGCAAAAGTAGGATCATTGAAGAATTCAAAGACTTTTCTTTCAGCTTAGCTAAAAGTTTCTTAAGATCATATCTATCATTGCAAGCAAGAAATTCTCTAGCAGTTTCTTCATCCATAATATAACCCTCAATTACAATAGGCAATTCATATCTACAGGGAGAATCTTCATCATCACTTTCATTAATATCATCAGTTTCATTAATTTCATTGTCTCTAACCCTAGCAAGTTGTTCATCCAGAAATTCACCTAGTGGCACATTATTATCAAGCAGAGAAGTAGTATCATCATAAGCATCATGCATAGCAGAAGTGGCATCATCAATAACATGCGACATATCAGAATCAATAGCAGGTGTAGGTGTTGCAAGTTTACTTAAAACAGAAGGTGAATCAAGTGCAGAGCTAGATGGCAGTTCCTTACCTCCCCTCGTAGTTGAGGAAAAAAATCTTGGTTCTTTGATCTTTCAAATTCCTCATAGTGATCAATAGATACAAATCCCAAGTGACTCAGAGAATAGAGCTATGCTCCCCGGCAACAACGCCAAAAAAAGGTCTTGATAACCCACAAGTATAGGGGATCGCAACAGTTTTCGAGGGTAGAGTATTCAACCCAAATTTATTGATTCGACACAAGGGGAGCCAAAGAATATTCTCAAGTATTAGTAGTTGAGTTGTCAATTCAACCACACCTGAAAGACTTAATATCTGTAGCAAAGTATTTAGTAGCAAAGTAGTATGGAAGTAACAGTAACAGTGGCAAAAGTAACAGTAGCAGTTTTGTACCAATCATAATAGTGGCAATGGAGAAGTAACTTAGCAAAGATCAATATGTGAAAAGCTAGTAGGCAATGGATCAGTGATGGATAATTATGTCGGATAGCATTCATCATGCAACAGTTATAACATAGGGTGACACAGAACTAGCTCCAGTTCATCAATATAATGTAGGCATGTATTTCGAATATAGTCATACGTGCTTATGGAAAAGAACTTGCATGGCATCTTTTGTCCTACCCTCCTGTGGCAGCGGGGTCCTATTGGAAACTAAGGGATATTAAGGCCTCCTTTTAATAGAGAGCCGGACCAAAGCACTAGCAGTTAGTGAGTACATGAACTCCTCAAACTACGGTCATCACCGGGAGTGGTCCCGATTATTGTCACTTCGGGGTTGCCGGATCATAACACATAGTAGGTGATTATAACTTGCAAGATAGGATCAAGAACACACATATATTCATGAAAACACAATAGGTTCAGATCTTAAATCATGGCACTCGGGCCCTAGTGACAAGCATTAAGCATGTAAAGGTCATATCAACATCAATCTTAGAACATAATGGATACTAGGGATCAAACCCTAACTAAACTAACTCGATTACATGGTAAATCTCATCCAACATATCACCGTCCAGCAAGCCTACGATGGGATTACTCACGCACAATGGTGAGCATCATGAAATTGGTGAGGGGGATGGTTGATGATGACGATGGTGATGTGTTCCCCTCTCCGGAGCCCCGAATGGACTCCAGACCAGCCTTCCCGAGGAAGAACAGGGCTTGGTGGCGGCTCCATATCGTAAAACGCGATGAATCCTTCTCTCTGATTTTTTCTCCCCAAACGTGAATATATGGAGTTGGAGTTTAGGTCGGTGGAGGTCCAGGGGGCCACGAGGCAGGGGGCGCGTCCTAGGGGGGGGGCGCCCCTACCCCCATGGTTAGGGTGTGGGCCCCCTTCTGCTAATTCTTTCGCCAATATTTTTTATTAATTCCAAAACGTGACTCCGTGAAGTTTCAGGTCATTCCGAGAACTTTTATTTCTGCACAAAAATAACACCATGGCAATTATGCTGAAAACAACGTCAGTCCGGGTTAGTTCCATTCAAATCATGCAAATTAGAGTCCGAAATAAGGGCAAAAGTGTTTGGAAAAATAGATACGTTGGAGACGTATCAGTCTCCCACTTGCACCAGAGTCAATAATCTTGTTCACATCACCATGTGATTAACAATAATAGTTCACATTCCCATGTGATTAACACCCATAGTTCACATCGCCATGTGACCAACACTCAAAGGGTTTACTGGAGACAATAATCTAGTTCACATCGCCATGTTATTAACACCCAAAGAGTACCAAGGTGTGATCATGTTTTTCTTGTGAGAGATGTTTAGTCAACGGGTCTGCCACATTCAGATCCATATGTATTTTGCAATTTTCTATGTCTACAATGCTCTGTATAGAGCGACTCTAGCTAAACACTCCCACTTTCAATACGTATCCACATTGAGAGTCAGAGTCATCTGTATCGGTGTCAAAGCTTGCATCGACGTAACCCTTTACGACAAACTCTTATATCACCTCCATAACCGAGAAATATTTACTTAGCCCTTGATGACCCACAAGTGTAGGGGATCGCAACAACTTTCGAGGGTAGAGTATTCAACCCAAATTTATTGATTTGACACAAGGGGAGCCAAAGAATATTCTTGAGTATTAGGAGTTGAGTTGTCAATTCAACCACACCTGGATAACTTAGTATCTGCAGCAAAGTATTTAGTAGCAAAGTAGTATGATAGTAATGGTAATGATAGCAAAAGTAATATTTTTGGGTTTTGTAGTGATTGTAACAATAGCAACGAAAAAGTAAATAAGCGAAACACAAGATGTGAAAAGCTCGTAGGCAATGGATCAGTGATGGATAATTATGTCGGATGCGATTCCTCATGTAATAGCTATAACATAGGGTGGCACAGAACTAGATCCAATTCATCAATGTAATGTAGGCATATATTCCGAATATAGTCATACAGGCTTATGGAAAAGAACTTGCATGACATCTTTTGTCCTACCCTCCCGTGGCAGCGGGGTCCTAGCGGAAACTAAGGGATGTTAAGGCCTCCTTTTAATAGAGAACCGGACCAAAGCATTAACACATGGTGAATACATGAACTCCTCAAACTACGGTCATCACCGAGAAGTATCCCGATAATTGTCACTTCGGGGTTGTCGGATCATAACACATAATAGGTGACTATAGACTTGCAAGATAGGATCAAGAACACACATATATTCAAGAAAACATAATAGGTTCAGATCTGAAATCATGGTACTCGGGCCCTAGTGACAAGCATTAAGCATAGCAACATCAATATCAGAACATAGTGGATACTAGGGATCAAACCCTAACAAATCTAACTTGATTACATGGTAATTCTCATCCAACCCATCACCGTCCAGCAAGCCTACGATGAAATTACTCACGCACGACGGTGAGCATCATGAAATTGGTGATGGAGGATGGTTGATGATGACGACAATGACGAATCCCCCTCTCCGGAGCCCCGAACAGACTCCAGATCAGCCCTCCCGAGAGAGATTAGGGCTTGGCGGCGGCTCCGTATTGTAAAACACGATGAAACTTTCTCTCTGATTTTTTCTCTGCGAGACAGAATATATGGAGTTAGAGTTGAGGTCGGCGGAGCCTCAGGGGGCCCACGAGACAGGGGGCGCGCCCAGGGGGGGAGGGCGCGCCCCCACCCTCGTGGACATGGTGTGGGCCCCTGGTCTTGATTCATTCTCCAGTATTTTTTATATTTTCCAAAAAGTGCCTCAGAGGATTTTCAGGACATTCTGAGAACTTTTGTTTTCTACACATGAAACAACATCATGGCAATTCTGCCAAAAACAGCGTCAGTCCGGGTTAGTTTCATTCAAATCATGCAAGTTAGAGTCCAAAACAAGGGCAAAAGTGTTTGGAAAAGTAGATACGTTGGACACGTATCAACTCCCCAAGCTTAAACCTTTGCTTGTTCTCAAGCAATTCAGTTGATAAACTGAAATTGATAAAGAAAAACTTTTACAAACTCTATTTGCTCTTGTTATTGTAAACATGCAAAGCCATCATTTAGGTTTCAGCAATATTATGAACTAACCATACTCACAATAACACTTAGGTCTCACAGTTACTCATATCAATGGCATAATCAGCTAGCGAGCGATAATAATAAAACTCGGATGACAACACTTTCTCAAAACAATCATAACATGATATAACAAAATGGTATCTCGCTAGCCCTTTCTAAGACCGCAAAACATAAATGCAGAGCACCTTTAAAGCTCAAGGACTGACTAAACATTGTAATTCATGGTAAAAGAGATCCAGTCAAGTCATACCCAATATAAACCAATAATAATGAATGCAAATGACAGTGTGCTCTCCAGCGGGTGCTTTTTAATAAGAAGGGTGATGACTCAACATAAAAGTAAATAGATAGGCCCTTCGCAGAGGGAAGCAGGGATTTGTAGAGGTGCCAGAGCTCGATTTTAAAATAGAGATTGAATAACATTTTGGGCGGCATACTTTCACTGTCAACGCAACAACTATGAGATGGCTGTATCTTCCATACTACATGCATTATAGGCGGTTCCCAAACAGAATGGTAAAGGTTTATACTCGCCCAACTACCAACAAGCATCAATCCATGGCTTGCTCAAAACAACGAGTGCCTCCAACTAATAATAGCCCTGGGGGAGTTTTGTTTAATTATTTTGATTTGCTTTGATCTTTTTGGATCATGGGACTGGGCATCCCGGTTACCGGCCCTTTCTCGTGAATGAGGAGCGGAGTCCACTCCTCTTGAGAATAACCCACCTAGCATGGAAGATATAGGCAGCCCTAGTGGAAACATGAGCTGCTCGAGCATACAAAACAGAATTTCATTTGAAGGTTTAGAGTTTGGCACATACAAATTTACTTGGAACGATAGGTAGATACCGCATATAGGAAGGTATGGTGGACTCATATGGAATAACTTTGGGGTTTAAGGAGTTTGGATGCACAAGCAGTGTTCCCGCTTAGTACAAGTGAAGGCTAGCAAAATACTGGGAAGCGACCAACTGAGAGCGACTACAGTCATGAACATGCATTAAAATTAATTCATACTGAGTACAAACATGAGTAGGATATAATCCACCATGAACATAAATATCATCAAGGCTATGTTGATTTGTTTCAACTAGATGCGTGAACATGTGCCAAGTCGAGTCACTCAATTCATTCAAAGGAGGATACCATCCCATCATACCACATCATAATCATTCTAATAGCATGTTGGCACGCAAGGTAAACCATTATAACTCATAGCTAATCAAGCATGGCACAAGCAACTATAATCTCTAAATGTCATTGAAAATATGTTTACTTCATAATAAACTGAATCAGAAATGATGAACTCATCATATTTACAAAAACAAGAGAGGTCGAGTTCATACCAGCTTCTCTCATCACAATCAGTCCATCATATATCATCATTATTGCCTTTCACTTGCCCGACCGAACAATGTGTATAATAATAAGAGTGCACGTGCATTGGACTAAGCTGGAATCTGCAAGCATTCAACTCAAGAGAGAAGACAAGGTAATATGGGCTCTAAGTTAAATAAACAATCATGCATAAGAGAGCCACTAAACATTTTCAATATGGCCCTCTCGAGCCCCAAAGAAAAGAAAAGAAAATAAAACTATTTACACGGGAAAGCTCCCAACAAGTAAAAAGAAGAACAAGAAATCTTTTTGGGTTTTCATTTTAATTCTACTACAAGCATGGAAAATAAACTAACTAATTTTTTTGTTTTTTCTTAAGGTTTATCAAACACACAAGAAGAAAACTAGAAAAAGAATTTAAACTAGCATGGATAATACAATGAAAGAGTATGAGCACCGAGGACTAGTGTGTGAACATGAATGTAAAGTCGGTGAGAAATACGTACTCCCCCAAGCTTAGGCTTTTGGCCTAAGTTGGTCTAATGCCAAGGGTAGCCTGGCTGATATCCGTAGTTGTAACTGGGGTCATACTGAGATGCAGCAGCAAATGCCTCCTGAGTGGCGGCATGTTGGCGAACTGCCTCTGCTCTCCCCTCGTGTTCAGCTGCTTCCTCCCTGGTAACAACATATCTTCCTTTTGCCTGATAATCAAAAAGGAGAGGAGCAGGAAGAGTAACATGGACAACGTTGCGTCTGTTATAGATTAGTCGATAATGGAGGAATTGTTCATTCCTCCTAAGAAAATAATGATTGACCATAGCGTCATAATCTAAATAAGAAGGAGGTATCATCATATCCCCCTCACATGGGTCTATACCAAGATAGTTAGCCACACGGGTTGCATAAATTCCTCCAAATAAATCTCCAGCTCTACCATTATTCTGCAACCTACATGCAACTATTGCCCCCAAGTTATAACCTAACACGACACTCTTGAGGACACAAAGATCAGGGACACACATATGACATGCTTCATCTTTACCATTAATGCATCTACCAATGAAGAGAGCGAAATAATGTATAGCAGGAAAATGAATGCTCCCTATGGTAGCTTGTGTTATGTCCCTGGATTCTCCCATAGTAATACTAGCAAGGAAATCTCTAAATTCAGATTTGTGAGGATCACTAATATTTCCCCAGTGCGGGAGTTTGCAAGCAGTTGTAAAATCCTCTAAGTCCATGGTATAAGATGTATCATAAATATCAAATAGGACACTAGGAGAATTACGCGTACAGTTATATTTAAACCTCCGCACAAAGGAATCAGTCAATTGATAGTACTGGGGACACTTATCTTGTAAGAAGTCCTCTAGCTCAACATTACGCACATACGCGTCAAATTCCTCCTTAAAGCCTGCCTCGACCATAAAATCATCGGACGGCCACTCACAAGCTCGTACATCCGCATCCCTCGGTAATTCAACATCTTGCTCACGCATAGCAATCCTGGGCCCTTTCTTTACCGAGGAACCACCTTGATACATTCTCCTAGACATAATTCTTTTTCTGAAAAATTCTAAAATTTTAGTAACTTCAAAATAAAAGTGAATAAAACTTAAAAAGAATGGTAGCAACTACTGCTACAAGTGCCTAGAGCCTATATCATGCATCAGAAATGCTTGGGACCTCATAAATTTAACATGCAAGTTCAAGAACATGGTCACCTATGCAGCAAAAATTTGCAATGAATAAAGCACTAGAACAAAAACTAATTGGACCAATGGAGGAGTCACATACCAAGCAACAATCTCCCAAAGCAGTTTTGTGACTGGAGCTTTGAGCGAGGAGATCAAAAATCACAGCAAAATGAGCTAGAACTCGTGCTTGAGCTGGATGGGGATTTTTTGGGTACAAGATGAAGTGTGTGGATGCTGGCATAAGTGGAGGGGGGCCACCAGGGGCCCACGAGACAGGGGGCGCGCCCAGGTGGGGTGGGCGCGCCCTCCACTCTCGTGGCCTAGTGCTTGCCCCTCCTGCAGTGATTTCAGTGCCTAAAATCCCCAAATATTCCATAAAAAATTATACTAAATTTGCAGGGCATTTGGAGCACTTTTATTTTTGGGATATTTTTTATTGCATGGATAATTCAGAAAACAGATAGATAATACTATTTTTTGCTTTATTTATTCTAAAATAACAAAAAGTCAAAATAAAGTACAGAAGGTTGTGCCTTCTAGTTTCATCCATCTCATGATCATCAAAATGAATCCACTAACAAGGTTGATCAAGTCTTGTTAACAAACTCATTCCGAATAACACAGAACCGGAGAAATTTCGAATAACACTAAGTTACCTCAATGGGGATATGAAAATCCCCAACAATAAGAATATTATACTTTTTCTTGATAGTAGGGAGAGGAAATTCAAAACCTCCAATAATGATAGTTGGAACTTTTCCAATAGAATTGATACTATGAACTTGAGATTGTTTCCTCGGAAAGTGTACCGTATGCTCATTACCATTAACATGAAAAGTGACATTGCCTTTGTTGCAATCAATAACAGCCCCTACAGTGTTCAAAAAGGGTCTACCAAGGATAATCGACATACTATCGTCCTCGGGAATATCAAGAGTAACAAAGTCCGTTAAGATGGTGACATTTGCAACTACAACAGGCACATCCTCACAAATATCGACATGTATGACAGTTGATTTATCAGCCATTTGCAAAGATATTTCAGTAGGTGTCAACTTATTCAATTCAAGTCTACGATATAAAGAGAGAGGCATAACACTAACATCGACTCCAAGATCACATAAAGCAGTTCTAACATAATTTATTTTCATGGAGCATGGTATAGTTGGTACCCCCGGATCTCCAAGTTTCTTTGGTGTTCCACCCTTAAAAGTGTAATTAGCAAGCATGGTGGAAATTTAGCTTCTGGTATCTTTCTTTTGTTTGTAATGATATCTTTCATATATTTAGCATAAGGGTTTACTTTAAGCATATCAGTTAAGCGCATACGTAAGAAGATAGGTCTAATCATTTCAGCAAAGCGCTCAAAATCCTCATCATCCTTTGTCTTGGATGGTTTAGGAGGAAATGGCATGGGTTTCTGAACCCATGGTTCTCTTTCTCTACCATGCTTCCTAGCAACAAAATCTCTCTTATCGTAACGTTGATTTCTTGATTGTGGGTTATCAAGACCAACAGCAGGTTCAATTTCTATATCATTGTTATTACTAGGTTGAGCATCTAAATGAACATCATTATTAGCATTATCATCAGGTTCATGTTCATCTCCAGATTGTGTTTCAGCATCAGAGATAGAAGTATTATTAGGATTCTCAGGTGTTTCTTCATTAGGTTCACTAGAAGCATGCAAAGTCATATCATTTTTCTTTTTCTTCTTTTTGGAAGAACTAGGAGCATCTAGATTATTATTCTGAGAATCTTGCTCGATTCTCTTAGGGTGGCCTTCAGGATACAAAGGTTCCTGAGTCATTCTACCAGTTCTAGTAGCCACTCTAATAACAAAGTCATTTTTATTATTTAATTCATCTAGCAAATCATTTTGAGCTTTAAGTACTTGCTCAGCTTGAGTAGCAACCATAGACGCATATTTGCAAATGAGTTTAAGTTCACCTTTAACTCTAGCGATATTATCACTCATGCGTCCTATCTCGAAAGCATTATTATTTAACTCTCTACCAACATAATCATTGAAATTTTCTTGTCTATTCATGAAATCATCAAATTCTTCTAAGCATGGACTATGAAATTTAGTAGATGGGATTTCATCTTTATCATATCTATAGAGAGAATTTACCTTTACTACCTATGTCGGGTTATAAAGACAATGTGGTTCTTCAACAAGTGGTATATCAAGACCATGTATTTCTTCAATAGGTGGTAAATTCTTAACATCTTCAGCTCTAATACCTTTTCCTTTCATTGATTTCTTTGCCTCTTGCATATCTTCAGGACTAAGGAATATAACACCTCTCTTCTTCGGAGTGGGTTTAGGAATAGGCTCAGGTGTTGGCTCAATTGGTTTAGGAATTGCCTCAGGAATTGGCTTAGGAAGAGTCCAATTATTTTCATTAGTCTACATATTATTCAATAGTAATTTAGCTTCATCGACTAATCTTTCCCTGAAAACACAACCAGCACAACTATCCAAGTAGTCCTTGGAAGCATCGGTTAGTCCATTATAAAAGACATCAAGTATTTCATTTTTCTTGAGAGGATGATCAGGCAAAGCATTTAATAATCGGAGAAGCCTCCCCAAGCTTGTGGGAGACTCTCTTCTTTGATTTGCACAAAATTATATATTTCCCGCAAGGCAGCTTGTTTCTTATGGGCAGGGAAATATTTAGCAGAGAAGTAATAAATCATATCCTGGGGGCTACGCACACAACTAGGAGCAAGACAATTATACCAAGTCTTAGCATCACCCTTTAATGAGAACGGAAATATCTTAAGGATATAAAAGTAGCGAGATTTATCATCATGAGTAAACAAGGTAGCTATATCATTCAACTTGGTAAGATGTGCCACAACAGTTTCAGATTCAAGGCCAGGATTCTACCAAAGTAATAATTTCAGGATCAACAGAGAATTCATAATCCTTATCAGTAACACAGGTAGGTGAAGTAGAAAAAGTAGGGTCAGGTTTCATTCTAGCATCAAGAGACTGCTGCTTCCATTTAGCTAATAATTTTTTGAGATCATATCTATCATTGCAAGCAAAGATAACTCTAGCAACTTCTTCATTCATAACATAACCCTCAGGAACAACGGGCAATTCATAATCATTCGGAGAACCTTCATCATCACTATCATCAATAATAGCATCTTCAATAATTTCGTTCTCTCTAGCCTTGGCAAGTTGTTCATCAAGAAATTTACCTAATGGCAAAGTAGTATCATGCACAGAAGTAGTTTCATCATAAGTCTCATGCAAAGCAGAAGTGGCATTATCGATAACATGCGACATATCAGAATTCATAGCAGTAGCAGGTTTAGGTGTCGCAAACTTACTCATAATAGAAGGAGAATCTAGTGCAGAGCTAGATGGCAGTTCCTTACCTCCCCTCGTAGTTGAGGGATAAATCTTGGTTTTAGCGTCTTTCAAGTTCTTCATAGTGATCAACAGATATAAATCCTAAGTGACTCAGAGAATAGAGCTATGCTCCCCGGCAACGGCGCCAGATATTAGTCTTGATGACCCACAAGTGTAGGGGATCACAATAGCTTTCGATGGTAGAGTATTCAACCCAAATTTATTGATTCGACACAAGGGGAGCCAAAGAATATTCTTGAGTATTAGCAGTTGAGTTGTCAATTCAACCACACCTGGATAACTTAGTATCTGCAGCAAACTATTTAGTAGCAAAGTAGTATGATAGTAATGGCAACGATAGCAAAAGTAATATTTTGGGGTTTTGTAGTGATTATAACAATAGCAACGGAAAAGTAAATAAGCGAAACACAAGATGTGAAAAGCTCGGAGGCAATGGATCAGTGATGGATAATTATGTCGGATGCAATTCCTCATGTAATAGCTATAACATAGGGTGACACAGAACTAGGTCCAATTCATCAATGTAATGTAGGCATATATTCCGAATATAGTCATACGTGCTTATGGAAAAGAACTTGCATGACATCTTTTGTCCTACCCTTCCGTGGCAGCGGGGTCCTAGCGAAAACTAAGGGATATTAAGGCCTCCTTTTAATAGAGAGCCGGACCAAAGCATTAACACATGGTGAATACATGAACTCCTCAAACTACGGTCATCACCGAGAAGTATCCCGATTATTGTCACTTCAGGGTTGTCGGATCATAACACATAATAGATGACTATAGACTTGCAAGATAGGATCAAGAACACACATATATTTATGAAAACATAATAGGTTCAGATCTGAAATCATGGCACTCGGGCCCTAGTGACAAGCATTAAGCATAGCAAAGTCATAGCAACATCAACCTCAAGACATAGTGGATACTAGGGATCAAACACTAACAAATCGAACTTGATTACATGGTAAATCTCATCCAACCCATCACCGTCGAGCAAGCCTACAATGGAATTACTCACGCACGGCGGTGAGCATCATGAAATTGGTGATGGAGGATGGTTGATGATGACGACGGCGATGAACCCCCCTCTCCGGAGCCCCGAACGGACTCCAGATCAGCCCTCCCAAGAGAGATTAGGGCTTGGCGGCAGCTCCGTATCGTAAAACACGATGAAACTTTCTCTCTAAATTTTTGCTCCGCGAGACGGAATATATGGAGTTGGAGTTGAGGTCGGCGGAGCCTCAGGGGGCCCACGAGACAGGGGGGCGCGCCCAGGGAGGGAGGGCGCGCCCCACCCTCATGGATAGGGTGTGGGCCCCCTGGTCTTGATTCTTTCTCCAGTATTTTTTATATTTTCCAGAAAGTGCCTCAGAGGATTTTCAGGACATTCCGAGAACTTTTGTTTTCTACACATGAAACAACATCATGGCAATTCTGCTGAAAACATCATCAGTCTGGGTTAGTTTCATTCAAATCATGCAAGTTAGAGTCCAAAACAAGGGCAAAAGTGTTTGGAAAATTAGATACATTGGATACGTATCAACCCTCTTAGGTAACTAAGGGTAATTTTGACTGTTGTCTAGTGATATACTCCTGGATCACTATTGTACCCCCTTGCGAAACTCATGGCAATGTACACAATAGGTCTGGTACACAACATGGCATATTTTATAGAACCTATGGCTAAGGCATAGGGAATGACCTTCATTCTCTCTCTATCTTCTGTCATGGTCGGGCTTTGAGTCTTACTCAACTTCACACCTTACAATACATGCTAGAACTCCTTCTTTGACTGGTCCATTTTGAACTCCTTCAAAATCTTGTCAACGTATGTACCCATTGAAAAATTCTCTCAAGCGTCTTGATCTATCTCTATAGATCTTGATGCCTAATATGTAAGCAACTTCATCGAGGTCTTTCATTCAAAAATTCTTATTCAAGTATCCATTTATGCTATCCACAAATTCTATATCATTTCCAATCAAGAATATTTCATCCACATATAATATCAGAAATTCTACATAGCTCCCACTCTCTTTCTTGTAAATACAGGCTTCACCATAAGTCTGTATAAAACCATATGCATTGATCACCTCATCAAAGCATATATTCCAACTCCGAGATGCTTGCACCAGTCCATAGATGGATCATTGGAGTTTGCACACTTTGTTAGCACCTTTAGGATCGACAAAACCTTCTGGTTGCATCATATAATGTAGTGACCAGACCTCAAACAGTCTAGTCTCTATGCATCAGTGTCATCCCTGGATAGGTAATGCTGACATGCACAGTACTTGAGGATTTATAATAGAGTTTCAATCACACTCTTATTACATCGAATGTCTCAAAAGAGAACTTATTACAATAATATGGCTTAAGGTCATCTAAATAAGATAACAATAGAAGGCTTGGAAGATAAAGTGAGTCCATCAACTCCAACGACATAGCTGAGTGAACGACAATGACCTATGGCACCTTACTCGTCGTCTGGAAAGTCTGCAACATGATATGTTGCAGCCCAAAACGGGTTAGCACATGGAATATGCTGGCAAAGTAACACATAGAGTAATGAACAGAATAAATGCTATCACTACATGCATATATGGCTGGTGGAAAGATCTATGGTTACTATTTTTGCATAAAGCCAATTTTTCCCTACATCAAAGGAATAAATTTCATTTAACTATCATGGTGGTTGTTAAACATTGAGAAGGTTCCTCCAACTCAATCCCAATTAAGCAATATCAATTAACCCAACAAATTAATTTAGAGTGATGAGATCAACATGATAATCCATGAACCAGATACTCAAGATGTCCATAATCAGGGACACGGCTAACCATGATTAGTTTGTACACTCTGCAGAGGTTTGCGCACTTTTCCCCACAAGACTCGATCTCCTCCGTTGAATTTCTTGCACTACAAGGTGTTTGAGAAACGGATGACCGAACACAGTCTTTCAGAAACATTAACTCTTTACTCTGGATGGACAGTTACACCTACTTTCCCCTACATCTTCTAGCCCACCACTGAAAGAGGTCATGCAACATACTCAACTATGCTAGAGCCCATAATAGCTTGTGGCTGCACACGGAAGTTTCTAGCATGAATAATCTTATGATCCCTTTGAGCCTGGGTGGTGAACCGTAGGATGATCACACGGGTACTCCGGGATATCCTAGGACAACACTGGATTCCCTAGGTGCCCTGACAGCCACCAGGTATTCCAGGGTGCCTCAACAAATCCACCCAGATGTGTATTTAAGTAGCCACCTTAAGTTAACCATTAATTAACAATACTCACATCTGTCATGGATACACTCACCCAAACCACGTCTACGAGCATAGCATAGCAATCCCGAGCATAACTTAGAAGTAACTCCCAAAGGTTTGATAATAAAAGGGCAATAGGTTCTACCTCATCATCTACTTCCCAAACCCACATGTTATTCAAATCCTAACAAAGCAATGTTTGAGGGTTGGAACTCATGCACAAAAACATGGGTAATGAAGGGATATGATCAAAGTGTTACTTGCCTTGCTGACGATCTGCAAAACCTAGAGGCTCGTAGTAGCACGCTTCGCACTCTAGGAATTTTATTGCAAACAAACAATAACATACATAAGCACTCAACTAAAAGCACGGGTAAAACTCAAATAAGAAGATCTAACCGGAAAGTTCAACCGAAGAACTCCGGTTTGCAAAAAGAATCAAATCAAACGGATCAACGAAACTCAAACTACAAAAGAAACAAGATTCATTTACTAATCTGGACTAAATTCAAATTTTACAGTACCAAAATCTTGTTCAAGTTGGTTAAACAGAAAGAGGGCTTCGAGACAAAGATCTAGGCACTTGTTTCATCTGATTCGGATAAACGAGCGAAAAGATAAACTAGAACAAAGATCATGGCAGAAATCTCGATAAAAAATAATCGCGGAAAAACCCTTGAAAAAAACCGAGACGAACAGGCTGGCGAACGAACGTTCGCTGCCTGCGACTAACTGACGAACAACGTTCGTTAAGCGAACGTACGGACAAACGTCCGCTAAATAACTAAACCGGAAAAAAATCCGAACCGATCTAAAAAAAACTAGATCTAGGTTTTAAAAAAACCCCGATGGTTTTCTGTCGGGGAAGCTGATCCAAGAACACCTATGGGACCGGCGGACCGAGCCCCTTTCGGTTCGGCGGGGGGAGGGGGGGGCGGAGATCGCACGAAGAGCGGATCGAGGCGAAGCACACGAGCAGTTTACCCAGCTTCGGAGCTCTCCGGAGAGATAATACTCCTACTGCTGCTTGTCTGATTGTATTGTGTTCTTGCTCAAGAGCGCTGAGTGCTACAGTACACTCTAGCTGCTAACGAGACCGAGCGTATATGATTTTCTAGGTTCGAACCAACCAAACCCCTTCTATGTTGCGCATGGGCCTCCTTTTATATGCTCAAGGGGTCACCGACAGGTGGCAACGTAAACAAGGGTAAAAATGGAAAAAGAGAGGTGGTTGGTACAGCTACCTGCATAGTGTATCCTACCTAACCCTGACGGCAGGGGACAAAGGCATTAAATGCCCGTCTGCGTCGCCCAAACAGTGCAAAAAGGGACCGTCAGGGATGCCACCGCTCGCCACGATGGCGATCTTGTCAGCGTCGCATGCCACCATGCACCACTGGCTGCACAGCCTCCCGTCACGCGCGCCTGGAAAGGCCCCAGGGCGACACGTTGGTGGATGTGCTGGAGCGTAGGTACAGAGTGGCCGCTTGTCGCGGCAAGCGCCTTGCCGCGGTCGTTGTCTTGCCGCGCCCGGAGGCTTGTCGCTCACCGGGTCTTGCCGGGACGCGTGGCGCGTTGCGGCAAGTTCCTCGAAATGCCTTGGTTGGCCTTCCCGGCAAGCTCCTCTTGCCGGGGCCTTGTCTCCTTGGCTTGAATACTTTGTTCTTGAATGGCTCCAAGGGAACCACGGAGGACCTTGACGGTCGCCCGACAAGCCTTGCCGCGGGGTGCTGCAACTGCCCGTGCACAAGTTCGGGATACTAGGGTACCCCTACTCTAGTACACCGATAGGAGCCCCCGGGCCTGGGCCACACATGGTGCCGAGCGTTGTTGGGCCAGGCCCAAAGCAGGGCACGGGCACGCGCGGCCTGGGTCACGCCGTATCTTACTCCGTATCCACCGTGCCCTCCCCGAACGGCACGCGTTGAAAGCGACGTCGTGGGAGAGATCATGGGTGGTTTCTTTATTCGGAAGGGCGAAACGTCCGCCCCCTCCTCTTTATAAGCAGGGGAAACAGGGGCAGTTTGCCCACTTCGCCGGTTGTTACTCCATTCTCGAAAATCTCCGCCGCTCCCCCCTTCTTCTCAAAGCCGAAAGAGAGCAGCGCTCCGCCCCCATCACCACCGGCGCCACCAACACCGTCGATCTCCCCGCCACCTCCGCCATGGCTCCGAAAGCCGACAAGGGGAAGGGCGTGAAGTCGGCCGAGGCGCAGCGGCTCGCGGCGCTGCGAAAGGAGCGGGCCATCTTCCCCCCTCAGCTCGACGCAAAGGAGCTGAGGGAGTACTACTACCTTTTCTGGTCGACGGAGACGCGGGCGCACCCACGCACGAGGGTACTCCCGGCTGCCGCTTCGGAACTGGCTCCAAACGGGTACCCCTTCTTCGCGCTGTTCTTCTACTGCGGGCTCTGCCCGCCTTTCTCTGAATTCTTCTGCGGCATCATGAACACCTACGGGTTCCGCCTCCTTGACTTCACCCCCAATGCCGTTCTGACCATGGAAGTTTTCGCACATCTGTGCGAAAACTTTGTCGGAGTCCACCCAAATGTAGCTCTCTTCTGCCATTTCTTTATGCCCCGTGTTGAGAGAGGGGAGCCTCTTGCCGGTGGGATCGCTTGGATCTCAAGAGTCGGCAAGAAGGAAGCTTATCTGGAGGGAGAGCTCCGCAGCAAGTGGGAGGAGTGGAGAGCAGAGTGGTGCTGGATCGTCGAGGAGAACCCGCAGCCGTTTACTGCCCTGCGCCAAGCTCCAATAGTGCGCAGCAATGACTGGAGCAACGTGGCCCCGGAAGACGACAGACTGAAGATCGCCGTCACCCGGATCCTACGCCTCAGGCTTGCCAGGCTCACCGTAGGCGCTGTTGGCGCAGATTTTCTTCGCTGCCGCATCGCCCCCCTGCAGGAGAGGGGGAGACCCGCCTGGGAGTTCCAGAACTCGGCGGATATCATGAGGCTGCGCCCGAGCCTCAACTTCAACTTCACCGTCCTGGAGCTGGATGCGATGCTCCTGGAGCTGTTCAAGCGCGATCCCCAACATCCATTCGTGCTGCCGAGGGGCGTCATCCCGTTGTGCAACAACTCCTCGCTCGACCGCATCCGCGCAATGATGCCGTTTTGCGATTCGCATGGGATCGTCCCGACTTGGCAAGAGCCTGCAGACGATGTTGTGCGGCAGTTCTTTGATGGCCTGGAAGAAGTGCCGATCCGCACCGATGAACAGAAGAGCCTCACCCGCGACACCACCGATGATGAGATGCAGCGCATCGCCACCAGGCTGGAAGAGGTGGCAGCAGCCGCTGCCGCGGGCGAGTTCGGATTCACCGTGGAGGAGGCAGAGGTAGCTGAGGCGGCAAGCCTTGTCGAGCGAGAGGAGTTTGCCGGCATGGAAGAGCTTGCCGGGCCTGAAGCTGAGTCGAGCGAGCCCGGCAAGGGAGATCTTGTCGGGCCCGAACCTTCAGACAGCTTGCTGCAAGCGGAGCCCCCAGCTCCACCAAGAAGGCGTCTCTGCAAGGCCGGGGACGTAGCGGGGCGACAAACGAGTCAACAGCCGTCGTGCCGCGCGACACGCTCTACCGCGGCAAGCACTGTTTCCGCGGGAGCGCCTCATGCTGCTGCGGCAACTGGAGCGGGGTCTTCCCGGTCCACCGCCACCGCGCCTGCCAAGCGGACAATGGAGCCTACTCCTCCGCCTCGTCGCTCCGGAGGCGAGCCGGACTTCGATCTCTCCGCGCTCAGCTCCGACGAGGAAGAAGAAGAGTAAGATTCCCTACTGTACTTGTAGTTCTTCAATTTTGTTGCTTTGTCTTGTATCTGATTTGCTTCATTCTAAACCCGTTCCTTTTCAGGACGCTGGCCCAGAGAGCGGCGAAGAGAGCCAAGGTCCCGGTGATTGTCATCGAGGACGAACCCACCACGCCAGCGGAGGGCGTGCCCGAGACCACCTTGCCGGACCCGGCAGCTTTTCCCCAAAGCAGCCCCCAGTGCAGCCCCCAGCGTAAGTATATGGTTTACTTCCTGCTGTCAAGCGTGCATAGGTGCTCTTTTCTTTGCTGATATATGTTTGCTGATTTGTGCAGGAGTAGAGCAGCCTCACCAGGAGTGCCCGGAAGCCGCTCCCGAAGTGCCATCTGCTTCGACTACACTGCCAAGGGAGGATTCCCCGGTAAGGGAGCGTTCTCCGGCAAGGGAGAATTCTCCGGCAAGGGGCAGTTCTCCGGCAAGGGACAGCACTGGCGATCCTCCGGTGGTTGAGACATCGACCGCAGATCCTAGCACAGGTAATCCCCTTGTCTGAAAAATTTCCCTTTGGATCTTCTTCTTCTGATTTTCTTCTTGCATATTTGCTTGACTTCTCTCCCTTTTCCGTTCGTCAGATCCACCTGCCACGGAGCCGATGGAGATCGAGGACGCCGGCGAGGAGGGCGCGCGTGGCAGTGCCGACGACGCTGTCGCCACCGAAGGAGAGGCCGGCACTGATGAGCCCGCCGGCGAAGAGGCCGCCGAAGCTGCCGCCGCAGAAGCTGGCGAGGGATCCGGCGATCGCACTGATGGCCCCGAGGCCGCAGGAGCGCCAGGCGCTGCGCCGACCGCCGATCCCTCCGCCGCTGCTGCAGAGCCAGGCTCCGAAGAGCCCCAGCCCAGCGCCTACTTGAAGGCTGGCGATGGCATCTTCATCAAGCTCCCCTGGGTGTCAAGCTCCAGGGCGCCGGTCGAAGGAGAGATCCTGGACGGAGAGGTGCTTGCCTCCGCCGGGCTGATGCTGGTTGACGCGCCAAGCAGCAGCAGCGACGAGCCTGAGGAGGAGCGACTGCTGCGGAAGCTGACGTCGCTCTACCGCACCCGACAAGCCAAGCTGGCGTCCCGAGAAGCGCTTGTCGTGAGGGCGGGAGTTGACATTGAGAAGCGCGTGGAGGAGCTCCGAGGCCTCAGGCAGGAAGCTCTCCGGTCCCTGGCGAAGGAGCAGGGGCAACTTCTCGAGGAGCGGAAAGCCTTCCTCCTCGAGAAGGCCCAAGCTGAAGAGAAGCAATGGCTTGTCGCCGCAAACCTATTTGCGCAGGAAGGAGAGTTGGCGCAGCGCAAGGTCAATCTTGACAGCCACGAGGAGGAGCTTGCCGCGCGCGAGCAAGCAATTGGCGGGGCTCTCAAGGAGGCAAAGGATGCTGTCGCAGCTGCCGAGGCCGCCAAGAAGGAGCTGGAGACAAAGGTGGCGCAGCTGGAAGCCGATCTCAGGGCGAGCGGCGAGGAGCTTGCCGCGCTCAAGCGTGAGCGCGAGAAGGACGCTGCCACTCATGGTGAGCTGCAGGGTTTTCTCGCTGAGAGGAGCAAGGAGCTCAGCGCCGCCAAGGACTCCAATGCAGATCTCGAGTTGAAGCTGGCCACTTTGACTCAGACGCTGGACGGCGCCAGGGAGCGGGAGGTGGCCTTGTCGGAGAAGATCAAGGCCGACGAGGCGCTGCTGGCGAGTGCTACTGCCGCCCAGGATGCTTTCAGGGAGACTGTGGAGCACTGGACCGAGGGTCTTGTGAATGTTGCCGCCGCCATCGACGGGGAGCTGGCGCAGCTGGGGATGGAGGATCTCGGGTACTCCTCCGACGAGCACCTCCAACCCAGTGCCAAGCTCAGCTTGTTCTTCAAAGGCGTGGCGACGGCACTCCAGTGACTCCGGGAGAAGATCCCAAAGCAGCTGGCCGACGAGTCGCGCAAGATCTGCGCGGGAGTTCTTCAGAAGGTGCTGGTGAAGGTGGCCTTCCGCAACCCAGGCCTCAACCTCACCAACGTCCTCAGGTCCCTGCCGCCGGATGCTGATCTGGAAGCGCTCAAGGCCCTTGTCGCACCCATTGTGGACAAGGTGAGCGAGATCAAGAGGGTTGAGGGCGATCGCGTAGATTAGGCCGCCCGTTTTCTCTTTTTCTTGTCGCTGCTGGTCATGTTATAAGAACAATCTGTTAGAGCTGCGACAAGCTATCTTGTAATATAACTCTATTTTGGGTAGAGATTGCTATGTTATTTCCTTTACTTGATTCCTTCCTTTGTATGTTTTTGCCCTACGCTTTTAGGGAACTTGTCGGCGCAGGCACCTTAGCCGCGAGCGCTGAGTGCGGGACATCAGCAGCCTGCTGGCGGTGCCGCTTCCGACAAGAAACCTTGTCGCAACTAGTCGCAGCTCACTTAAGTTGTTGAGCGGACTCGAAACAAAGTAAGGGCGCAACTAGCTACGAGTTGGTTCCTCCGCGCACAGGTTTTCCATACAAAGTACGGTCGTTCGAGGAAGATAACTTAAAAATTTAAAACTGATTGCTCAAACTTTGGCAACTTAGCTTTTCTGTCGTTTGCTTTCCGGTAAGGCGAAACTTCCTTGAACGATGCCTGGTCCACACCATTATCTTCTCCTTTCCCCCCGGCAAACTTGTGTGCGAGGGAACCTTCCTTTCCTTTTTGAGAAAAAGAAAGAAGAGAAAATAAAGATATGGAGCCTTACGGCTCGTTATTGCTTACCGGGGGTAGGTGCTGCACAAAGTGTCAGATAACGCATGCAAAGAAAGTAGAAAGCATGAAATTGACAAGATGTGCGGAGCACATGAGCTTTACTTATGCACGGGGTCTGCGCCCGGCTTTGTACAAAGGATTACATGCAACATCGGCAAGACTTGTACAAAAGGTGGTTGCCGGAACAGGTTCCGGCAACCGCGCCTACGGGTAAAACTTACGAAGATGCTCAATGTTCCAGGAGTTGCTCACCGGAATGCCATCTTCGGTCTCAAGGCGGACAGCGCCAGGCCTAGTGACTCGTTTCACCCGGTAAGGGCCTTCCCACTTCGGCGTCAACTTGTTGGAATTCTTGGCGGACTGAACGCGCCGAAGAACAAGGTCGCCTTCCTCGAAACTTCTGGCATTAACTTTGCGGCTATGGTAGCGGCGCAAAGCTTGCTGGTATCGAGCAGCTCGTACAGCAGCCTGAAGACGGTCCTCCTCAAGGAGCAGCGCGTCATCTTGTCGCAGCTGCTCTTGCTCAAGCTCATCATAAGCGAGCACTCGAGGTGACCCGTATACGAGTTCCGTGGGGAGAACTGCCTCTGCTCCATAGACTAGAGCGAAAGGTGTCTGGCCAGTGGCTCGATTTGGCGTCGTCCTGATCGACCAAAGAACCACCGGCAGCTCCTCAATCCAGTTCTTTCCGCACTTGCGCAGCCTGTCGAAAGTCCTGGTCTTGAGCCCGCGCAGCACTTCAGCATTTGCCCTCTCCGCTTGACCGTTGCTTCTCGGATGAGCAACAGAAGCGAAGCAGACCTTGGCGCCAAGATCTTGGACGTACTGCATGAAGGTGCGGCTCGTGAATTGCGTGCCGTTGTCGGTGATGATCCTGTTAGGGATCCCGAAACGGCAAACAATCGACCTGAAGAACTTGACTGCTGACTGTGCTGTCACCTTCCTCACTGGTTCCACTTCCGGCCACTTTGTGAACTTGTCGATTGCAACGTACAAGTACTCAAAGCCCCCGACAGCTCGGGGAAAGGGGCCGAGGATGTCGAGCCCCCAGACCGAAAATGGCCAGGATAAAGGGATCGTCTGGAGAGCTTGAGCTGGCTGGTGTATCTGCTTGGAATGGAACTGGCACGCTTCACACTTGGTTACTTGTGCAGTTGCATCCTGGAGGGCTGTCGGCCAAAAGAAACCTTGCCGGAACGCTTTGCCGGCAAGTGCTCTTGCGCCAATGTGGTGACCACATATGCCTCCATGTATCTCTGCCAACAGCTTTTGTCCGTCTTCCCGGTGAATACACTTCAATTTCACACCGTTGAGTCTTCTTCTGTACAGTGTGTTGTCGACAAACTGGTACATACTTGACTGCCGGGCTACTCTTTCCGCTTCTTCTTGCTCTTCGGGAAGTTCTCCTGTCTGAAGGAAATGGACAATCTGCTGTGCCCATGCTGGAGCTTGCGGCTCGACAACAAGGACTAAAGGCACATCTGCTGCTGCGGGAACATCCGCTTCTACGGCAAGAACCTGCGGCTCAGCCGGAGCTTGATGTTCCCCGGCAAGCTTGCCGGAGCAAAACTTGTCGGGAGCGTCTGCTTCAACGGAACAAACCCTAGGCTTGCCGGAGCAGACTGCTCCTCAGCACCCTTGGTGTTGATCTTGAGGACCTTCTTGGCGGCGGCTTCGGGGAGCTCTGCCGGAAAATAGTCACCAGAAATCAACTTCCTCTTCTTGCTCTGTCCAGTTGATGGCGTTACAGATGGTTGAGTCAGCTTGAGCACAAAGATCCCTGGTTCCACAGGTAACTTAAGTGCGGCGCACTTTGACAGGCCATCAGCAATGTCGTTCTGAGCTCTTGGAACATGTTCCATCTGTAGGCCGTCAAAGTGCTCTTCTAGCTTTCTCACTTCATCAACGTAAGCTTCCATCAACGGACTCTGATAATTCTTGTTCACTTGGCGGACGACAAGCTGTGAGTCACCCCTGACAATGAGCTTCTTGATCCCAAGGTCTGCTGCGATCCTGAGACCGGCAAGCAACCTTCATACTCTGCAGTATTGTTCGTTGCTTGCTCCTTGGGAAAGTGCATCTGGACTACGTACTTGAGGTGCTCTCCGGTGGGTGCAACAAGTAGCACGCCCGCACCGGCGCCTTGCAGCGAGAAGGCACCATCAAAGTACATCAGCCACTCTTTGCTTGCTTCCTTGACGGGGATGCTCGTTTCTGGAATTTCTTCATCTTGTGTTGGCGTCCATTCTGCTATGAACTCTGCCAATGCTCTGCTTTGGATAGTTGAAGTGCTCTCAAACTTGAGGCCAAAGCTTGACAGTTCCAGTGCCCACTCGACAATCCTGCCTGTTGCTTCTGGATTTTGCAGTATCCTCTTCAGCGGAAAACGAGTGACGACTGTGATCTCATGTGCTTGGAAGTAATGGCGCAGCTTTCTCGAGGCCATGAGAAGGCCGAAAAGCAATTTCTGCACACCAGAGTACCTTGACCTAGCCCCCTGCAGAAGGGAACTGACAAAGTAAACTGGGCGCTGCACCATTCTTTTCTGCATCTTCTCACGCTCCTGCGCAGATCCATCTTTGTCGGGACCAGAGCTTGCCGGTGAAGTCCCCTGCTTGTCGCTGGATGCATCTGCCGTGGTTGCTGGCTCATCATCCGCCTCCCTCTCCGCTACTAACGCAGCACTAACCACTTGATTGGTTGCCGCTATATATAGCAGCAACTTCTCTTGTGGCTTAGGTGCGACAAGTGTTGGAGTGGAGGACAGGTATCTCTTTAAGTCCTGCAGCGCAGCCTCCGCTTCCGGAGTCCATTTCATTGGACCTGCCTTTTTCAATATTTTGAAAAATGGCAGGGCGCGCTCAGCAGACCTAGAGATAAACCTGCTGAGAGCAGCTACGCAACCGGCAAGTCTTCGTACATCCTTGACGCGCTTTGGTGCTTCAATCTGCTCAATGGCCTTGATCTTGTCGGGATTGGCTTCAATTCCCCGCTGAGACACGAAGAACCCGAGAAGCTTGCCGGAGGGGACTCCAAACACACACTTCTCGGGGTTAAGCTTGAGGTTGATCTTGCGCAGATTTGCAAAGGTTTCGTCTAAATCTTGAATCAGAGTCGCCTTGTCCTTGCTCTTGACCACTATGTCATCCATGTAGGCTTCCACATTTCTGTGCATTTGCGGCTCAAAAGCGTCATGGACTACCCTTGCAAATGTTGAACCAACATTCTTTAAACCGAAAGGCATCCGTACGAAACAGTATGTGACACATGGGGTGATGAATGCGGTCTTCTCCTCATCCTCTTCTGCCATGAAGATCTGATGGTATCCTGAGTATGCATCAAGAAATGAAAGCAAGTCACATCCGGCCGTGGAGTCAACAATCTGGTCGATGCGCGGCAAGGGAAATGGGTCTTTGGGACAAGCTTTATTGACATCGGTAAAGTCGATACAAAGCCTCCATTTCCCGTTTGCCTTGCGCACGACTACAGGATTGGCCAACCACGTAGGATGGAGCACTCCTCTGACAAGGCCTGCTGCTTCCAATTTCTTGATTTCTTCTGCGATGAATTCTTGGCGCTCCACTGCCTGTTTCCTGACTTTCTGCTTGACGGGCCGCGCATGAGGACAGACGGCAAGATGGTGCTCGATTACTTTCCTGGGAACACCGGGGATGTCAGACGGTTGCCACGCAAACACGTCGACGTTCGCCCGCAGGAAAGCAACGAGCGCGCTTTCCTATTTAGGGTCGAGAGTGGCACTGATGGTGAAGGTACCACCAGTGCCATCCTCCTTGGCGGACACCTTCTTGGTCTCTGGTGGAGCTGCCATTGTCTTCTTACACTTGCCGGTGGAGCTCGATGGTGCGTCCTCGACGGTAGCGCAGCACTCCGAAGAGGTGCGCTTGCCGGAGTGGGCATCAGAACTCTTGCCGGACTTGGTCTTCTTCTTCGCCCCGGGAGCTTCAACGGCAAGTGACTTGCGATCTGTTGCGGCTGCTGCTTCCCGGTAGATCTTGTCGGCGCAGATAAGAGCATCCTTCTTGTCGCCAGGGACAGAGATGACACTTATCGGGCCTGGCATCTTCAGCATGTTGTATGCATAGTGAGAGGCTGCCATGAATTTGGCGAGTGCTGGACGGCCGAGTATCCCATTGTAAGGCAATGGAAAGTCAGCAACGTCAAAAGTGACCCTCTCAGTCCTGAAGTTCAACTCGCTGCCAAATGTCACCGGCAACGTGATCTTTCCCTTCGGCTTGCTCCTTCCCGGATTGATTCCTTGGAATGTGCCGGTCTCTTCGAGCTCGCTATCAGGGATCTGGAGTTTCTGGAGTACCGCGGAGGAGATCAGGTTCAAGCCGGCCCCGCCGTCAACTAGCATCTTAGTGACCTTGAGGTTGCGGATAGTTGGTGAAACCAACATCGGCAAGCACCCGACCGCAGTTATGCGATCAGGGTGGTCCTCAATATCAAAGATGATAGGCGTGCTGGACCATTTCAGAGGCTTGCGTGACTCGACGGCCGCATTGACTTCCCGCACCCACTGCTTGAGCTGGCGGTGTGAAGTATGCAGAGAAGCACCGCCGTCAAGGCACAGGACCTCTGTGGCTTTCTGGAACTCCTGCTCATCGGTCTCGTCATCATCCATATCTTCATCGTCGTCGTCATCTTCATCCTTGTCGCGGCCGCGGGGAGGTCTGTCTCCTTGCCGCTGCTTGGCCTTGCCGCGGCGTCCTCCTCGGCCGGGACGTTTCTTGCCGGCTCCTCCAGCACCTTCCTGGGCTTTCTCCTTGTCCGTCGCTCGTATTCAGCCTTTTGCTGCTCGACAAGCTGCTCGACCTTCTTGCAGCTCTGGAGATCATGGCCCTTGGTGCGGTGGATCTTGCAGTACTGCTTGTTGGTGCCGTCCTGCTTGTCGGCGACCGCCACAGCCTGGTGTTGGTGCCCGCGGCAATCTCCTTGCCGGAGCTACCAGCTTTGGCTTTCTTGCCGGACTGCTCAACGACTAGCACCTCTTTGCCTTTCTTCTTCCTGTTGTTCCGCCGCCGGTTTTTCTTTGCCGGGGCAGTCTCCTCACTATCAGATCCTCCTGCTCCTGTATTCTCTCCAGGGAGTTTCCTCCCTTCCTCAGCACGTGCACACTTGTCGGCCAGGGCATATAGCTCACTGACGTCTCTGATCTTGCACATCGCCATCTCCTCCCGCATCCTGCGGTTCCGCACGTTCTGATGGAACGCGCTGATTACCGCGGCAGGGTGGACATCTGGGATGTTGTGCTGTACACGGCTGAATCTCTGAATGTACTTGCGCAGGGGCTCTCCTTCCTTCTGGGCGAGCAGATGAAGGTCGCTCTCTTGGCCATGAGGCTTGTGGCCGCCTGTAAAGGCGCCAACAAACTGATGGCATAGATCTGCCCAGGAGGATATGGAGTTGTCCGGCAAGTGCATGAGCCAGGATCTGACATTGGGCTTGAGCACCAGTGGGAAGTAGTTGGCAAGGATCTTGTCGTCCCGTCCCCCGGCAGCTTGCACCGCGATGGTGTAGATGCTGAGGAACTCCGACGGATGCGACTTGCCGTCGTACTTCTCTGGTACGTCTGGCTTGAAATTCTTCGTGCTGGGCCACTGGACTTGCCGCAGCTCATGAGTGAACGCAGGGCAACCTACCACGTACGGCAAGTTGCCTGGTTCCCCTGGCGCATGCATGTCGACAGAGGGCCCAGCGCGCTGGTCGATTGACGCCGCGCTTCTCTTCGGCGCTCGATGCGAGTACGAGCGTCTTCTTGCTGTCGTTCGTGAAGAACTTGGCGCTGATCGCGACGAGCTCGTGGATCCGATGATGCGGTGGAGTCGCTGTCGAGGTGGATCCGGCGAGTCGGCGATCTTGGCCTTCGGGGTGGAGAGTGCATGGTGGTTGCACCCCCACCGGTTTCGTCGCCATCGGCTCGTGCCTGGCGGTCCTGCCGCGGCAGCGATGTACTCGGCTGCCGCGGAGTGTCGCCGTTGGCGAAGCCGATGAGACTCTGAATGGTGGCCCTCCATTGATCGATCTTGTCTTCCGTTGGAGGGTAATCCAGGAGCAGTTGAGCTCGCGCCAAAGCTTCTGCTGGAGTGGTGGGCGGCAGTGGCGAACGGTGCGAGGAGCGGGATATGCTCGGACTTCTAACTATGTTAGAAGGAGCAGTATCCCGTCCAGGCGACCGTGTCTCGCTCGTGCCAGCATGTTGGCGTGCATGCTGGTCTTGAGCACCCCGAGATCCACCAGCTCGATCTTGGTCCAACAAACGTATGGTACTGCGAATACCATGACGCTGTCGGTCCTGCGCCTCCTGAGATGGGCGCCGAACATGTACGGACGCCGAGGTCTGCGCAGCCTTGTCCTTGGACCTGGCAGCACCGTGAGCTCCCTCGTCGATGTCCGTTCTTCCGCCGGCGTCTACCCCACCACCCGTTTGCTCCGGTGGTGGTGGGATCGACGTGGATGGAACAGTTGCCTCCGAAGCCTTCTTCTTCGGTGGCATGTCGATGAAGAAGATGAAGATCTAGCTCGTGTGAACGCCGGATCAGGTTCACACAACCTCGACGCCCCCTACCTGGCGCGCCAAAGATGTCGGGGAAGCTGATCCACGAACACCTATGGGACCGGCGGACCGAGCCCCTTTCGGTTCGGCGGGGGGCGGAGATCGCACGAAGAGCGGATCGAGGCGAAGCACACGAGCAGTTTACCCAGCTTCGGAGCTCTCCGGAGAGATAATACTCCTACTGCTGCTTGTCTGATTGTATTGAGTTCTTGCTCGGGAGCGCTGAGTGCTACAGTACACTCGAGCTGCTAACGAGACCGAGCGTGAGTGTTTTCTGGTTCGAACCAACCCCTCTACGTTGCGCATGGGCCTCCTTTTATATGCTCAAGGGGTCACCGACAGGTGGCAACGTAGACAAGGGTAAAAATGGAAAAAGAGGGTGGTTGGTACAGCTACCTGTACAGTGTATCCTACCTAACCCTGACGGCAGGGGACAAAGGCATTAAATGCCCGTCTGCGTCGCGCAAACAATGCAAAAACGGACCGTCAGGGACGCCACCGCTCGCCACGATGGCGATCTTGTCAGCGTTGCATGCCACCACGCACCGCTGGCTGCACAGCCTCCCGCCACGCGCGCCTGGAAAGGCCCCAGGACGACACGTTGGTGGATGTGCTGGAGCGTAGGTACAGAGTGGCCGCTTGTCGCGGCAAGCGCCTTGCCACAGTCGTTGTCTTGCCGCGCCCGGAGGCTTGTCGCTCACCGGGTCTTGCCGGGACGCGTGGCACGTCGCGGCAAGTTCCTCGAAATGCCTTGGTTGGCCTTCCCGGCAAGCTCCTCTTGCCGGGGCCTTGTCTCCTTGGCTTGAATACTTTGTTCTTGAATGGCTCCAAGGGAACCACGGAGGACCTTGACGGTCGCCCGGCAAGCCTTGCCGCGGGGTGCTGCAACTGCCCGTGCACAAGTTCGGGATACTAGGGTACCCCTACTCTAGTACACCGACATTTTCTGAGAAAAAACGGGACATCGGCGGCGTCTACCTCCGGCGAGTGGCGGCGGCGGAGGCGGGATTGGTGGCGGCGGCGGCATCTCCGGCGGCGGCAGCGGGATTTGTGGCGGCGGCAGCATCTCCGGCGGCGACTCCGGCGGCGCGACGGGGAGGCGGCGGCGGCGAACGGGGCGCGCGATGTGGCGGCGGCGGCACACATGGTGGTGGTGGCGGCGGCTAGGGTTTTAGCGGCGGGGCGGCTTGGGCTGGCCGGGTGCGGGCCTCGCCCTTTAAAGGATGGCCGGGCGGTGTTCGGGTCGGGCATGACCCATTAGGTCGGTGCTTTGTTTTTTTAAATCTGACGCGAAAAAAAATTACTAAACGGAGTCCAAAAATCCTGAAATAAATTTTCACGGTCCTATAATAATATTGCGGACAAAGTGAACATTTATTTGGGCCACTAATGCAATTTTGAAAAACGCATTTTTCCTAATTCAAATAAAATAGCAATAAAAGTCCAAATAAAATTCTTATTTGATTTTAACATTTTTCCTCCAATATTTCTTTTTATTTTGGAGAAGTCATTTTATCCCCTCTCTTTCATTTTAACATTGAAATATTTGGAGAGAAAAAGATTAAAACCAAAATGATTCTCTTTCCCATATTTGAGAAAATCCTATATGAAAATAACGAAATCCCCAACTCTCTCTGTCGGTCCTTGAGTTTCTTCAAATTTCTAGGATCAACCAAAATGCAATAAAATATGATACGCAATGATGACCTATGTATAACATTCCAAATTGAAAATTTGGGATGTTACAAACCTACCCCCCTTAAGATGAATCTCGCCCTCAAGATTCGGGTTGGCTAGAAAATAGGTGCGGGTGGTCCTTCCGTAGGTCTTCCTCTCGTTCCCAGGTGGCTTCCTCCTCGGTATGGTGGCTCCATTGAACTTTGCAGAACTTGATAACCTTGTTGCGTGTGACTTGGCTGGCAAACTCGAGAATACTCACTGGTTTCTCCTCGTAGGTCAAATCACTGTCCAGCTGAATCGCTTCCAGCGGCACTGTATCTCTCAGAGGAATATCGACCATCTCCGCGTGGCACTTCTTCAACTGGGAAACATGAAACACATCGTGAACTCCTAACAATCCTTCTGGCAACTCTAGCTTGTAAGAAACTTCTCCTATACGTTCCAAAACTTTGTATGGTCCGACAAAATGTGGTGCTAACTTTCCCTTAACTCCAAAACGCTTAACTCCTCGAAGTGGGGACACCCGAAGATATACTCTGTCTCCAACTTCGTAAACTGTCTCCTTGCGTTTAGAATCCGCATAACTCTTTTCCTGGACTGGGCTACTTTGAGTCTGTCGCGAATCAGTTTAACTTTCAATAACGGTGTCCTGCACCTCCTTACGTACAAGGCTTCGAAAGGGGCCATCTTCAAACTGGCTTGATAGCTGTTGTTATAAGAGAACTCTGCATATGCCAAATTGTCATCCCAACTAGATCCATAATCTAGCGCACAAGCTCTCAACATGTCCTCCAGAATATGATTGACTCTCTCGGTCCGTCCATCTGTTTGTGGATGAAAGGTTGTACTGAACTCTAGCCTGGTACCCAAAGTCTCATGCAACTGATTCCAGAACTTTGAGGTAAACTGGGTTCCTCTATCTGAGACAATGGTCCTCGGAACTCCATGCAGACATACGCTCCCTGGTCATGTATATCTTTGCCAACGTAGCACTCCTGGGCAATCCCATGATAAAATCCATGCCTAGCTTAACCCACAATCCATTCGGGTATCGTCAATGGTTGTAGCACTCCTGCTGGCTTCTGATGCTCTGCCTTCACTCTCTGACATACATCGCAAACTGCAACATACTCCGCAATATCCTTCTTCATTCTGGTCCACCAGAAACTGTCCTTCAAATCAAGATACATCTTGATGTTTCCTGGGTGAATCGAATATGGTGAATAATGGGCTTCCTACAGAATCAACTTCCTGACCTCGGGTCATTAGGCACATATACGCGATCCTCAAACCATAAATTATCATGCTCATCCTCACGAAACCCTTTAGCCTTTCCTTTTCTCATCCTTTCCTTTATCTCAGCAATCTCCTTGTCAGTCTTGTTAGTTCTCTGATCTTATCCATCAAAGTGGAATGAATTTCCAATGCTGCTACATAACCTCTCGGAACTATTTCCAAACATAGCTCACAAAGATCCTCTGCTAACTCCTTGGGTAAATCTCCGATTATGAGTGTATTGACATAACTCTTGCGACTCAATGCATCGGCTACCACGTTAGCCTTTCCGGGTGATAGTGCAACTTCATATCATAATCCTTAATGAGCTCCAACCATCTCCTTTGCCTGAGATTCAACTCCTTCTGCGTGAAGATATACTTCAAGCTCTTGTGATCCGTGTACACCTCACAATGGTTTCCGATAAGAAAATGTCTCCATGTCTTCAACGCATGCACTACGGTTGCTAACTCCAAATTGTGTGTAGCATAGTTCTAACTCATTGGGTTTAAAGTTGTGAGGCATATGAAACAACTCTTCCCTCCTACATAAGCACTGCTCCAAGTCCTCGACGAGAAGCTCGCAATACACCTGGTAATCCTTGCATTGAGCTGGAAGAATCACACTATGTATGTAACCAACCGTTCTTTCAACTCCTGAAAACTGGCCTCACATTCCTCAGTCCATTTGAACTTGGTGTCCTTCTTCAACAACTCGTTCATGGGTTTGCAATTTTGAGAAATTCTCAATGAACCTCCGGTAGTATCCTACGAGTCAAGAAACTCCGATCTCTCCAACTAAACCGGTAGGGGTGCTTCCCATTTGGTCACCAGTGACACAATAATGGGTTGGGGTCTACTGCTATTCCTTCTCCGGAATATAAACATGTCCGAGAAATCCAACTTCCCTTCAACCAAAACTCCACACTTGCTAAAACTTGGCATATGGCTGATGTTCTCTCAGCTTCTCGAGAACCAAACGCAGATGCTCCTTATGCTCCTCTTCATTCTTCGAGTAGACCAATATATCATCAATGAACACTACGACGAACTTATCCAAAAACTCCATAAACACCTTGTTGATCATGTTCATGAAATATGCAGGCGCGTTAGTCAGACCAAATGACATAACGGTATACTCATATAGCCCATACCTTGTGGTAAAAGCTGTCTTAGGTATATCATGCTCTCAAATCTTCAGCTGGTGATATCCTGATCGCAGATCGATCTTGGAAAACACTTTAGCTTCTTGCAACTGGTCAAACAAATCATTGATCATCGGCAGTGGGTACTTGTTCTTGATCGTTACTTCATTCAACGCATGATAATCAACAACCATCCTCAATGATCCATCCTTCTTCTCCACTAGAAGTACTGGGGATCCCCAAGGTGACGAACTTGGTCGTATGTAACCTTTATCCAGTAATTCCATAATCTGCTTCTTAATTTCCTCCAAATTCTGGGTGGGCATCCGATATGGTCTCTTAGATATTGGCCCTGTGCCTGGAAAAGCTCAATCAAAAACTCAATGTCTCTATCCGGTGGCATGCCTGGCAATTCCTCCGGAAATACGTCGGGGAAATCCTTCACCACTGGTACTTTCTCCTGTACAACTCCTGATAAGGAATTCACTTGAGTCCTCCTCGGCATATGCCAGGATACATACTTGATCCTTCTCCCTTGTTGAGTGGTGAGCATAACCGACTTACTGGCGCAATCGATGTTTCCTCCATACATAGATAGCCAATCCATACCCAAAGTCACATCCAATCCTTGTGACTCCAAAATGATCATATCCGAGGGGAAAACATGCCTACCTATGGTCAATGGCATCTGAAAACATCCTTGGCTTGCCATATGCTCCGCTCCTGGTGAGCTTACTAACATAGGTGTCCTAAGAACTTTGGTGGGCAACTTATACTTATCCACATATCCCCTTGATATGTATGAAAGGGTTGGGCTTCTTCCCAGAGCTTCCATTACCGTTTCCATTCTTTGCTTCAGAACACTCGGTGGCGTAATGTCCATTCTTCCCGCACTTGAAACAAGTAATGCGACTTAGATCCTTCTTGGCGGGCGTTGCTGGGTTGGAACGGTTCTGACCATTGCTTCCTCCATTCCCATTCCCATTCTTGGGGCCACTATGGTTATGTGAACTTCCTCCATTGGAATTATGGCCTCCATGGTTATGGTGAATGTGTCCTCCCGAGTTCGGGGTAAAACGAGGCCTCTGTTGAGCTCCTGAATTGTACTTCCCCTGTCCATACTTCCTCTTGCGGCTGTCTATTTGCTGCTGCTTCCCTTCAATCATGAGAGCTCTATCTACCAACTCCTGGTAGTTGTTGAATGTTGCCACCATCAACTGCATGCTCAGCTCATCATTTAGTCCTTCAAGAAACTTCTCCTGCTTTGCAGCATCTGTAGCTACGTCATCAGGGGCATAGCATGCTAACTTACTAAACTCATCCACATATTGCCCCACTGTGCGTCCTCCTTGGCGCAAGTTGTGAAACTCGTGCTTCTTCATGTTCATAGCTCCTGTTGAAACATGGGCAGTGCGGAAAGCCTGCTGAAACTGATCCCATGTAACCGTGTCAATGGGGTAGGTGGCTGTGAAATTCTCCCACCATGATGTTGCAGGTCCATCAAGCTGATGTGCGACAAAACGCACTCTCTCCGCATCTGTGCATCCTGTAGTGGTCAGCCCCCTTCCAATCTTGCGGAGCCAATCATCTGCAACAATCAGCTCGGTGCTACTAGAGAACACAGACGGATTTAGCCTTAGAAAACGGGCTAAGTGATCAACAGGTGGTGGTGGTGGTGGGTTGTTGTTGTTGTTGTTCCCTTGGTTATGATTCTGAAATAGTAGCTACATCAAGGTATTCTGCTGCTGGATCAACTGAGTGAGCTCCGGTGGGAAAGCAAATTCATTGTCACGTCTCGGAGGCATCTGATGGGTTTAGAAAAGGTGAGAAAACAAAATAGAATGAGGTCTAGAGGGAAAACACTACCCAAGTGCACATGAGACAAACACAATCATATCACTTCAATCAATTCAAACAAGGGCATACAATCGGTCTAACTATCGTTACAAAAGTGCTCGGACTATACTATATACATGGGGGAATACTACTACTGATATGGTGGTTGACTAGAAGTTTTAATCGGTAGAAGACTCCATGATATCCGCTCCAGCTTCATCAACATAGTCATCATCGCTGTTGTCGGGGTCTGAGTCGGTATCATCGATGATGATGTAGTCCTCCGAACGAATGTCCTTGGAATCGTCGTCATCTCCTCCTGGCGCAGGGTCTCCCATGAAAACTCCTAGTTTCCTCATCAGGTCGTCATTCTTCTCCACTAGTATCGTCATTTCCTCCTCATATCCGTCGCGTGTAGACATGAGTTCTTCCTCTAGCTCCATGATCCTGGTCATTGCATTCTTCAGATCTATCATGCCTGCGCACATATGGTTCTCCTGGCGACAAATGTGCTGGTTTAACTCCTACATGAAAGATGCAATGGACCTGTCTCTCCTGGTGCTGATCATCTCCCATTGCTCATCTCGGCGCCCACATATATGGTAGATAGTGTCCTTGAGATCCTTGTGGTAAACTTCTCCAATGCGTCCCATGGCGATGTGGGCTGCCATGCTCTTTCCTAGACTCCAGGTTGGTGCATAAAAGGAAAAATCTATGGGCTCAGTAACTGGCATGAAGGTCCTTCCTGGAACTTGGACTCGAATCATCCAACACTCCTCTTCTGGTAAAGTGGCGATGTAGGTCCCAGTGAAGCTTGGTATTCCAATGTTCAGGTACCTAGTAACTTCCTTCAAGTGTCGTTGAAAAGGTGTATCTTCATCCGGTTGTGTAAACTTGTTCCATGAGTCCGCCATCCTATAGTGTGGAAAAGGGAGAGGAGTCAGAAATGAGTAGAGAAGAGTGACCTATGGTTTTAGCTTAGTGGTCGTGTCCTACAGTCAGCATGTGTTCTAATACCATCTTGTAGCGACCAGACCTCAAATAGTCTAGTCTCTGTGCATCAGTGTCATCCATGGATCGGTAGTGCTGACAGCATAGTACTTGAGGATTTATAACAGAGTTTCAATCACACTCTTATTACGTAGAATGTCTCAAAAGAGAACTTATTATAATAATATGGCTTAAGGCCATCTAAATAAGATAACAATGGAAGACTTGGAAGATAAAGTGAGTCCATCAACTCCAACGGCATAGCTGAGTGAACGACAACGACCTATGGCACCTTACTCGTCTTTTGAAAAGTCTACAACATGATATGCTGCAGCCCGAAATGGGTCAGCACATGGAATATGCTGGCAAAGAAACAGATAGAGTAATGAACAGAATAAATGCTATCACTACATGCATATATGGTTGGTGGAAAGCTCTATGGTTACAATTTTTGCATAAAGCCAATTTTCCCTACATCAAAGGAATAAATTTCATTTAACTATCATGGTGGTTGTTAAACATTGAGAAGGTTCCTGCAACTCAATCCCAATTAAGCAATATCAATCAACCCAACAAATTAATTTAGAGTGATGCAATCAACATGATAATCCATGAACCAGATACTCAAGATGTCCATAACCGAGGACACGTCTAACCATGATTAGTTTGTACACTCTGCAGAGGTTTGCGCACTTTTCCCCACAAGACTCGATCTCCTCCGTTGAATTTCTCACACTACAAGGTGTTTGAGAAACGGATGACCGAGACACAGTCTTTCAGAAACATTAACTCTTTACTCTGGATGGACAGTTACACCTACTTTCCCCTACATCTACTAGCCCACCACTGAAAGAGGTCATGCAACATACTCAACTATGCTAGAGCCCATAATAGCTTGTGGCTGGACACGGAAGTTTCTAGCATGAATAATCTTATGATCCCTTTGATCCTGGGTGGTGAACCGTAGGATGATCACATGGGTACTCCGGGATATCCTAGGACAACACTGGATCCTCCAGGTGCCCTGACAACCACTAGGTACTCCAGGGTGCCTCAACCAATCCACCCAGATGTGTATTTAAGTAGCCACCTTAAGTTAACCATTAATTAACAATACTCACATCTGTCATGGATACACTCACCCAAACCATTTTTACGAGCATAGCATAGCAATCCTGAGCATAACGTAGAAGTAACTCCCAAAGGTTTGATAATAAAAGGGCAATAGGTTCTACCTCATCATCTACTTCCCAACCCAAGATGTTATTCAGATCCTAACCATGCAATGTTTGAGGGTTGGAACTAATGCACAAAAACATGGGTAATAAAGGGTTATGATCAAAGTGTTACTTGCCTTGCTGATGATCTGCAAAATCTAGAGACTCGTAGTAGGACGCTTCACACTCCGAGAATTCTATCACAAACAAACAATAACATACATAAGCACTCAACTAAAAGCACGGGTAAAACTCAAATAAGAAGATCTAACCAGAAAGTTCAACAGAAGAACTCCAGTTTGCAAAAAGAATCAAATCAAACGGAGCAACGAAACTCAAACTACGAAGGAAACAAGATTCATTTACTAATCTGGACTAAATTCAAATTTTACAATATCAAAATCTTGTTCAAGTTGGTTAAATAGAAAGATGGCTTCGAGACGAAGATCTAGGTGCTTGTTTCATCTGATTCGGATAAACGAGCAAAAATATAAACTAGAACGAAGATCAAGGCAGAAATCACGATCGAAAATAATCGTGGAAAAACCATGGAAAAAACAAGACAAACAGGCTAGCGAACGAACGTTCACTGTCTGCGACTAACTGACAAACAACATTTGTTAAAACAAACGTACAGACGAATGTCCACTAAATAACTAAACCAAAAAAAACCGAACCGATCTAAAAAAACTAGATCTAGGTTTAAAAAAACATGACGGTTTTCCAAGAAAAACCGGGACGGCGGCGGCGGCGTCTACCTCCGGCAAGTGGCATCGGCGGCGGCGGCATTAGTGGATGATGACCCACAAGCGTAGGGGATCTATTGTAGTCCTTTCGATAAGTAAGAGTGTCGAACACAACGAGGAGCAGAAGGAAATGATAAACGGTTTTCTCTGCAAGCACTGAAATAGTCGGTGATAGATAGTTTTGTGATAAGATAAATAGTAACAAGCAAAAAGTAAATAAAGTAAATAAAGTGCAGCAAGGTTGCCCAATCCTTTATGTAGCAAAGGATAAGCCTGGACAAATTCTAATAATGAGAAAGGAGCTCCCGAGGACACATTGGGAATTAACGTCAAGTTAGTTTTCATCACGTTCATAAGATTCGCGTTCGATACTTTGATAATTTGATATATGGGTGGACCGGCACTTGGCTACTGCCCTAACTTGGACAAGCATCCCACTTATGATTAACCCCTATTGCAAGCATCCGCAACTACAAAAAGGAGTATTAAGGTAAACCTAACCACAACATTAAACATATGGGTCCATATCAACCCCTAACGAAGCAACGCATAAACTAGGGTTTAAGCTTCTGTCACTCTAGTAACCCATCATCTACTTATTACTTCCCTATGCCTTCCTCTAGGCCCAAATAATGGTGAAGTGTCATGTAGTCGATGTTCACATAACACCACTAGAGGAAAGACAACATACATCTCATCAAAATATCAAACGAATACCAAATTCACATGACTACTAATAGCAAGACTTCACCCATGTCCCCAGGAACAAACATAACTACTCACAAAGTATATTCATGTTCATAATCAGAGGAGTAATAATATGCATAAAGGATCTGAATATATGATCTTCCACCAAGTAAACCAATTAGTATCAACTACAAGGAGTAATCAACACTACTAGCAACCCACAGGTACCAATTTGTGGTTTTGATACAAGATTGGATACAAGAGATGAACTAGGGTTTTGAGATGAGATGGTGCTGGTGAAGATGTTGATGGAGATTGTCCCCCTCCCGATGAGAGGATCATTCGTGATGACGTTGGTGATGATTTCCCCCTCCCGGAGGGAAGTGTCCCCGGCAGAACAGCTCCACCAGAGCCCTAGATTGATTCCGCCAAGGTTCCGCCTCGTGGCGGTGGAGTTTCGTCCTGTAAGCTTGGCCCCCATTTTTCCAGGGAAAGAATGATGATATAGCAGAAGATGGACGCCGGAGGCCCACCAGGGGCCCAGGAGATAGGGGGCCGCGCCCTACAGGGGGGGGCGCCCCCTGTCTCCTGGACAGGGTGTGGGCCCCCTGGCCTATTTCTTTTGCTCATAAATTCTTAATAAATCCAAAAAGTTGTTTCGTGGAGTTTCAGGACTTATGGAGTTGTGCAGAATAGGTTTCCAACGTTTGCTCCTTTTCCAGCCAGAATTCCAGCTGCCGGCATTCCCCCTCTTCATGGTAAACCTTGTAAAATAAGAGAGAATAGCCATAAGTATTGAGATATAATGTGTAATAGCAGCCCATAATGCAATAAATATTGATATAAAAGCATGATGCAAAATGGACGTATCAACTCCCCCAAGCTTAGACCTCGCTTGTCCTCAAGCGAAAGCCGAAATCGAAAAATATGTCCGCATGTTTAGAGATAGAGGTGTCGATAAAAATAAAATACGGACATGAGGGCATCATGATCATTCTAATAACAGCAACATATATAGATTTTTTCATATGATTTCCTATGCTCAAGTAATAAGCAATTCACAATGTCAAGTATGGTTCATAAACTTCATTGGGAACTAACAAACTATAATCTCAGTCATTGAAGCAATTGCAATTTATCGTAACATCAGAAAGAGTCAACAATAAAACTTTTCAACAAGATCAAACAATCAACTATCTCTTAGTCTCCCATAATTGCTAACACTCACGCAATACTTGTGGTTATATAGTTTCAGCCGGACACTGAGAAAGATAGGTGCTTATTGTGTTGCCTCCCGACGTATTCACCTTTAGGTGATGTCAACAATAATAGCCTATGCCAACTTACATCCAATTGGATATATGTATCATGCTCTTTCAAACACGAGGAGCTTGCCAAAGGATAAAATGAAAAAGGGAAAGGTGAGGATCACCTTGACTCAAGCAAAAAGTAAAAACATAAAGTAAAAGATAAGCCCTTCGTAGAGGGAAGCAGAGGTTGTCATGTGCGTTTAGGGTTGATGCACGAAATCTTAATGCAAAAGAACGTCACTTTATATTGCCCCTTGTATGTGGACCTTTATTATGCAATCCGTCGCTTTTATTACTTCCACAACAAGTTCGTACAAAGCTTATTTTCTTTGCACTAATAAGTCATACATATTTAGAGAGCAATTTTTATTGCTTGCACCGATGACAACTTACTTGAAGGATCTTACTCAATCCATAGGTAGATATAGTGGACTCTCATGACAAAACTGGGTTTGAGGATATTTGGAAGCACAGTAGTATCTCTACTTGGTGCAAGGAATTTGGCTAGCAAGAGGGGGAAAGGCAAGCTCAACATGTTTGGAAGGTCAATGACAATATACTTTAACTGAGATGTCGGAAAACATAAACCATTACGTTGTCTTCCTTGTCCAACATCAACTCTTTTAGCATGCCATACTTAATGAGTGTTTCACAATCATAAAAGATGTCCAAGATAATATATCTATATGTGAACCCCTCTTTCCTTATCACTTCCTATTAATTGCAACGATGACCAAGGCTACGTTCATCAACTCTCAACAATTTTTATGCCTCATACTTTCTATGTGTGAAGTTATCACTATCCGTAAGATCAATATAATCTCCTTTGTTCTTTCTACTTTCTCAAGATCATAGCAACATAGCAAAACCCTTGACTCAACACTAATCTTTATTATAGATAGCACACGGACTCGCTTACATAAAGAGATCACAATGCAAAACTCAAAACTACTTGATATCAAAACTTCAATCTAATAGATCAAGATACTACTAAAAGGATCAAACTAAATAAAGCGGTAAAGATAGGAGTGTGATGGTGATACGATACCGGGGCACCTCCCCCAAGCTTGGCAGTTGCCAAGGGGAGTGCCCGTACCCATCTGATTATTTCTTCGGAGCTGATGGAGGTGGTGATGATGACAGTGGGATTGTTGCATTTTTCTTCTCTAGCTTGCATCTGAGGCAAAAAATTTCCTCCCTCAGATCCTCATTCTCGAGCTCAAGTTTCATTATCTTTTTGCATAGTGCTGCCTTGTTGTCCTGCAGAAAACGTGGTGGGATAGATTGGACCTTAGGGAGGCTTGACTTCTTGAACTCCACATGCATGTCACCAGGTTGAGGTAGTAGATCATCCTCTTCATCGGAGCTTGTCTCCTCCTTCCTCTTTGGGTCATAGTCTTCTTCTTCCTCTGTGGCCCAACCATAATGTTCCACATCCCCATATACTTTTGGATTTGCAATATAATCAGCCATGTAGCTCTCTCCCTCTGAATCTTGGGACGACATCTTGTTCCAAATCTGCAGCAGGAACAACTCGAAACGAAAACAGAGGATAATTGTGTGATACGGTGGTCAAAACCTTTGGGTGTATATATAATGAATTTTTACCAACCAAAATACGTAACATACAAGAAAACAGAGTCCAGGAGGCACACGAGGTGCTCACGAGACAGGGGGCGCGCCCTACAGGGGGGGCGCGGCCTCCTCTCTCGTGGGAGCCTCGTGTCCCTTTTCGGACTACTTCTTTCTTCCTAAAATTCTTAAATAATCCAAAACTGATAAAAATTGCCATTAGAGTTGTTTTGAAGTTGGTTTACTTACCGTACCACGTACCTATGCATTTTCGGAGTCTGGAACATTCTGGAAAGTGTCTCTTATGTATTCCTCGGGGGTTATGGTTTCAATAATGTTAGTTTCAACATTGATAGGATTACCTGAAATATAATGTTTAATTCTTTGACCGTTTACCACCCTCGGAACCTTCGAAGTTGTTGATTTTTATAGCACCAGAACGATAGACCTCCTCGATAACGTAGGGACCTTCCCATTTTGAGAGAAGTTTTCCTGCAAAAAATCTTAAACAAGAGTTGAATAATAACACATAATCTCCTACGTTAAACTCACGCTTTTGTATCCTCTTATCATGCCATTGACTTTTTCTTTGAAAAGCTTGGCATTCTCATGTGTCTGGGTTCTCCATTCATCAAGTGAACTAATATCAAACAACCTCTTCTCACCGGCAAGTTTGAAGTCATAATTGAGCTCTTTAATAGCCCAATATGCTTTATGTTCAAGTTCGAGAGGTAAATGACATGCTTTTCCATAAACCATCTTATATGGAGACATACCCATAGGATTTTTGTATGCAGTTCTATAGGCCCATAATGCATCATCAAGTTTTTTGGACCAATTCTTTCTAGATCTATTCACAGTCTTTTGCAAAATTAATTTGAGCTCTCTATTGCTCAACTCTACTTGACCACTAGACTGCGGGTGATAAGGAGATGCGATTCTATGATTGACATCATACTTAGCAAGCATCTTACGGAAAGCACCATGAATAAAGTGTGAACCACCATCAGTCATAAGATATCTAGGGACTCCAAACCTCGGAAAAATAACTTCTTTAAGCATTTTAATAGAAGTGTTATGATCAGCACTACTAGTTGGAATAGCTTCTACCCACTTAGTAACGTAATCAACAACAACTAAAATATGTGTATAACCATTAGAGGCAGGAAAAGGTCCCATATAATCAAAGCCCCAAACATCAAACGGTTCAATAACAAGAGAATAATTCATAGGCATTTCTTGACGTCTACTAATGTTACCTATTCTTTGACATTCATCACAAGATAAGACAAACTTACGAGCATCTTTGAAGAGAGTAGGCCAATAAAAACCAGATTGTAGTACCTTGTGTGCAGTTCTATCTCCAGCGTGGTGTCCTCCATAAGATTCAGAGTGACACTTGCGTAGGATTTGTTCCTGTTCATGCTCAGGCACACAACGTCTAATAATACCATCTACTCCTTCTTTATAAAGGTGTGGATCATCCCAGAAGTAATGTCTTAAATCATAAAAGAACTTTTTCTTTTGCTGGTATGTGAAACTAGGCGGTATATATTTAGCAACAATGTAATTAGCATAATCAGCATACCAAGGAGCAGTACGAGAAGCATTGACAACCGCTAATTGTTCATCAGGAAAACTATCATTAATAGGCAGTGGGTCATCAAGAACATTCTCTAACCTAGACAAGTTGTCTGCAACGGGGTTCTCAGCTCCCTTTCTATCAATAATATGCAAGTCAAATTCTTGGAGCAAGAGAACCCATCTAATGAGTCTAGGCTTAGCATCTTTCTTTTCCATAAGATATTTAATAGCAGCATGATCAGTGTGAATAGTAACTTTGGAATCAACAATATAAGGTCTAAACTTATCACATGCAAACACAACTGCTAAGAACTCTTTTTCAGTAGTAGCATAATTTCTCTGGGCAGTATCAAGAGTCTTACTAGCATACTGGATAACATTCAATTTCTTATCGACTCTTTGCCCTAAAACAGCACCTACAACATAATCACTAGCATCGCACATAATTTCAAAAGGTAAATTCCAATCAGGTGGCTGAACAATAGGTGCAGTGATCAAAGCTTTCTTAAGTGTTTCAAATGCTTCTACACAATCATCATCAAAGACAAAAGGAATATCTTTTTGCAATAAATTAGTCAGAGGCCTAGAGATTTTAGAAAAGTCCTTAATGAACCTCCTATAAAAACCGGCATGACCAAGGAAACTTCTTATACCTTTTATGTCCTTGGGACATGGCATCTTTTCAATAGCATCAACTTTGGCTTTATCAACTTCAATACCTCTCTCGGAGATCTTGTGCCCCAAGACAATGCCTTCATTAACCATAAAGTGACACTTTTCCCAATTCAGGACGAGACTAGTGTCTTCGCATCTCTGCAAAACTCGATCAAGGTTGCTCAAACAATCATCAAAAGAGGATCCATAGACGGAGAAGTCATCCATGAATACCTCACAAATCTTTTCACAAAAATCAGAGAATATAGCCATCATGCATCTTTGAAAGGTAGCAGGTGCATTACATAAACCAAAAGGCATACGTCTATAAGCAAAAGTACCAAAAGGGCAAGTAAAAGTAGTTTTAGATTGATCCTTCGCGGACACAGGTATTTGAGAGAAGCCAGAATAACCATCTAGAAAGCAAAAATGTGTGTGTTTGGATAGCCTTTCTAGCATTTGATCAATAAAAGGTAAAGGGTAATGATCTTTCTTAGTAGCTTTATTTAACTTACGGAAATCAATTACCATCCTATAGCCTGTAATAATTCTTTGCGGGATCAATTCATCTTTATCATTAGGAACAACGGTAATACCTCCCTTTTTAGGGACACAATGGATAGGGCTTACCCATTCACTATCAGCAACGGGATAAATAATACCTGCCTCAAGGAGTTTTAGAATCTCCTTTCTTACCACTTCCTTCATTTTGGGATTTAATCGTCTTTGAGGATCTCTAACTGGTTTGGCATCTTTCTCCACTGAAATTTTGTGTTGACATAATGTGGGACTAATGCCCTTAAGATCGTCCAGAGTATATCCAATAGCAGCTCGGTGCTTCTTCAGAGTTTTCAATAATCTTTCTTCTTCTTTCTCTGAAAGGTTAGCACTAATAATAACATGATATATTTCTTTTTCATCAAGATAAGCATACTTGAGATTATCAGGTAAGGGTTTGAGTTCGAACACGGGATCACCCTTGGGTGGAGGGGGATCCCCAAGAATTTCAATGGGAAGGTTATGTTTTAGCATAGGTTCTTGTTTAAGGAACACTTCATCTATTTCTTCCCTTTCCTTCATAAACATATCGTTTTCATGGTCTAACAAATATTGTTCTAACGGATCAGTTGGAGGAACAACAATGGAAGCAAGACCAATAATTTCATCCTTACTAGGTGGTTCCCTTTCACGAGGTTGTCTACTAAACTTAGCGAAATTAAACTCATGAGACATACCATCTATGCCAACAGTGACAATATTCTTTTCACAATTAATCTTAGCACTAGCAGTATTCAAGAAGGGTCTACCAAAAATAATGGGACAAAAATCATCTTGTGGGGAACCAAGAACAAGAAAATCAGCAGGGTATTTAATCTTCCCACACAAGACTTCAACATCTCTAACAATCCCAATAGGTTTAATGGTGTCCCTATTAGCAAGCTTAATAGTAACATCAATGTCTTCTAATTCAACAGGTGCAATATCGTGCATAATTTCTTTATAAAGATCATAAGGTATCGCATTAGCACTAGCACCCATATCACATAAGCCATGATAACAATGATCTCCTATTTTAACAGAAATAACAGGCGTGCCTACAACAGGTCTACGTGTCTTAGTATCGGGTCTAGCAATATTAGCAGTTTCACCCAAGAAAGAGATAACATGCCCATCTAAGTCCTCATCCAAGAGATCTTTAATCATAGCAATACCAGGTTCAACATTAATTTGCTCAGGAGGTGTATAGGTCCTAGTATTACTCTTACGAACAACAGTCGAAGCTTTAACATGATCTTTTATCCTAACAGGAAAAGGAGGTTTTTCAACATAAGCAGTAGGAATAATAGGATCACTATATGTAATAGTCTTTTCTTCGACTGTAATAGGTGCAACTACTTTCACTTCAACAGGAGGATTATATTTAAACCACTTCTCTTTAGGGAGATCAACGTGAGTAGCAAAAGTTTCACAAAAAGTAGCTACTATCTCAGAGTCAAGTCCATACTTAGAGCTAAATCCACGGAAAGCATCGGTATCCATAAAAGATTTAACACAATCGAACTTAGGTGTCATACCTGACTCCTTACCATCGTCGGAACCCCAATCTTCAGAGTTGCGTTTAATTCTTTCCAATAAGTCCCATTTGAAATCAATAGTCTTCAGCATATAGGAACCAGCACAGGAAGTATCGAGCAGGTTGCGATTATCAAGAGAAAGCCGAGCATAAAAATTCTGAATAATCATTTCCCGAGAGAGCTCATGATTGGGGCATGAATATAACATTGACTTAAGCCTCCCCCAAGCTTGAGCGATGCTTTCTCCTTCGCGAGGCCAGAAATTATATATGTAATTACGATCACGATGAACAAGATGCATAGGATAGAACTTCTGGTGAAATTCCAACTTCAGTCGCTTATAATTCCAAAATCTCGTATCATCACATAGCCTATACCATGTCATTGCATCTCCCTTCAAAGATAAAGGGAAGACCTTCCTTTTGACAACATCATCGGGGATACCTGCAAGCTTAAATAATCCACAAACTTCATCCACAAAGATAAGGTGTAAGTCGGGATGCAATGTTCCGTCTCCTGCAAAAGGATTAGCTAGCAGTTTTTCTATCATACCCGAAGGAATCTCAAAGTGAATATTTTCATAAGGTTCAGTAGGTTGAGGAGCATCTCTTTGCTCTTCTGGTTGGGGTGAAGATACCCCAAACAAGCCCCTCAAAGGATTAGTTTCCATAGTGACAAGTAACAGAAAATTTCAGCACACTATATAAATGTTTCCTTACCAAGTTCCACTCACCAAAAGCGCTACACTCCCCGGCAACGGCGCCAGAAAAGAGTCTTGATGACCCACAAGTGTAGGGGATCTATCGTAGTCCTTTCGATAAGTAAGAGTGTCGAACCCAACGAGGAGCAGAAGGAAATGATAAGCGGTTTTCAGTAAGGTTTTCTCTGCAAGCACTGAAATAGTAGGTGATAGATAGTTTTGTGATAAGATAAATAGTAACGAGCAAAAAGTAAATAAAGTAAATAAAGTGCAGCAAGGTGGCCCAATCCTTTATGTAGCAAAGGATAAGCCTGGACAAATTCTAATAATGAGAAAGGAGCTCCCGAGGACACATTGGGAATTATCGTCAAGCTAGTTTTCATCACGTTCATAAGATTCGCGTTCGGTACTTTGATAATTTGATATGTGGGTGGACCGGCACTTGGGTACTGCCCTAACTTGGACAAGCATCCCACTTATGATTAACCCCTATTGCAAGCATCCGCAACTACAAAAAGGAGTATTAAGGTAAACCTAACCACAACATTAAACATATGGGTCCATATCAACCCCTAACGAAGCAACGCATAAACTAGGGTTTAAGCTTCTGTCACTCTAGCAACCCATCATCTACTTATTACTTCCCTATGCCTTCCTCTAGGCCCAAATAATGGTGAAGTGTCATGTAGTCGACGTTCACATAACACCACTAGAGGAAAGACAACATACATCTCATCAAAATATCGAACGAATACCAAATTCACATGACTACTAATAGCAAGACTTCACCCATGTCCTCAGGAACAAACGTAACTACTCACAAAGCATATTCATGTTCATAATCAGAGGAGTAATAATATGCATAAAGGATCTGAACATATGATCTTCCACCAAGTAAACCAATTAGTATCAACTACAAGGAGTAATCAACACTACTAGCAACCCACAGGTACCAATTTGTGGTTTTGATACAAGATTGGATACAAGAGATGAACTAGGGTTTTGAGAGGAGATGGTGCTGGTGAAGATGTTGATGGAGATTGACCCCCTCCCGATGAGAGGATCGTTGGTGATGATGTTGGTGATGATTTCCCCCTCCCAGAGGGAAGTGTCCCCGGCAGAACAGCTCCACCAGAGCCCTAGATTGATTCCGCCAAGGTTCCGCCTCGTGGCGGCGGAGTTTCATCCCGTAAGCTTGCCCCCCATTTTTTCCAGGTAAAGAGTGATGATATAGCAGAAGATGGACGCCGGAGGCCCACCAGGGGGCCCAGGAGATAGGGGGCCGCGCCCTACAGGGGGGGCACCCCCTGTCTCCTAGACAGGGTGTGGGCCCCCTGGCCTATTTCTTTTGCTCATAAATTCTTAATAAATCCAAAAGTTGTTTCGTGGAGTTTCAGGACTTTTGGAGTTGTGCAGAATAGGTTTCCAACGTTTGCTCCTTTTCTAGCCAGAATTCCAGCTGCCGGCATTCCCCCTCTTCATGGTAAACCTTGTAAAATAAGAGAGAATAGCCATGAGTATTGAGATATAATATGTAATAGCAGCCCATAATGCAATAAATATTGATATAAAAGCATGATGCAAAATGGACGTATCAGTGGCGGCGGCGGCGACTCCGGCTACGAGCGGTCGGCGACAGCGTGATGGGGAGGCGGCGGCGGCGAACAGCGACGCAAGGTGGCGGCGTCGGCAGCGTGCGTGGTGGTGATGGCGACGGCTAGGTTTTCGGCGGCGGGGCGGCTTGGGCTGGCGGGGTGTGGGCCTCGCCCTTTAAAGGCCGGCCGGCCGGTGTCCGGGTCGGGCACGACCCGTTAGGTTGGTGTTTTTTTTAAATCTGACGCAGAAAAACAAAAAAAAACTAAACGGAGTCCAAAAATCCTGAAATAAATTTTCACGGTCCTCTAACAATATTGCGGACAAAGTGAACGTTTATTTGGGCCACTAATGCAATTTTGAAAAACGCATTTTGTCCTAATTCAAATAAAATAACAATAAAAGTCCAAATAAAATTCTTATTTGATTTAAACATTTTTCCTTCAATATTTCTTTTTATTTTGGAGAAGTCATTTTATCCCCTCTCTTTTATTTTAACATTTAAATATTCGAAGAGAAAAAGATTAAAATCAAAATGATCCTCTTTTCAATATTTGAGAAAATCAAATATGAAAATAACGAAATCCCCAACTCTCTCCGTGGGGCCTTGAGTTGCTTGAAATTTCTAGGATCAACCAAAATGCAATAAAATATGATATGCAATGATGACCTATGTATAACATTTCAAATGAAAAATTTGGGATGTTACATATACAACTCTTCTTTAAGAAATCCATCAAGGAATGTAGTTTTGACGTCCATTTTCCAGATTTCATAATCATAAAATGCAGAAATTGCTAAGACGATTCGGACGGACTTTAAGCATCGCTAGGGTGAGAAGGTCACATCATAGTCAACCCCTTGAACTTTTTGAAAACCTTTTGCGACAAGTCGAGCTTTGTAAACAGTAACATTACCATCAGCGTCAGTCTTCTTCTTGAAGACCCATTTATTCTCTATGGCTTGCTGATCATCGGGCAAGTCCACCAAAGTCCACACTTTGTTCTCATACATGGATCCTATCTCAGATTTCATGGCCTCAATCCATTTGTCAGAATCTGGGCTCATCATAGCTTCTTCATAGTTCGTAGGTTCACCTTGGTCTAGTAACATGACTTCCAGGACATGATTACCGTACCACTCTGGTGCGGATCATGCTCTAGTTGACCTATGAAGTTCAGTAGTAAATTGGTCTAAAGTTTCATGATCATCATCATTAGGTTCCTCTCTAGTTGGTGTAGGCATCACGGGAATGGTTTTCTTTTATGTGCTACTTTCCAATTCGAGAGAAGGTACAATTACCTCATCAAGTTCTACTTTCCTCCCAGCCACTTCTTTCGAGAGAAAGTCCTTCTCTAGAAAGGACCAATTCTTAGCAACAAAGATCTTGCCTTCAGATCTATGGTAAAGGTGTACCCAATAGTTTCCTTAGGGTATCCTATGAAGACGCACTTCTTCGATTTAGGTTCGAGCTTATCAGGATGAAGGCTTTTGACATAAGCATCGCATTCCCAAACTTTAATAAACGACAACTTAGGTTTCTTGCCAAACCACACTTCATACGGTGTCGTCTCAATGGATTTAGACGGTGCCCTATTTAACGTGAATGCGGTTGTCTCTAATGCATAATCCCAATATGATAGTGGTAAATCGGTAAGAGACATCATAAAACGCACCATATCTAATAAAGTACGGTTACAACGTTCGGACACACCATTACGCTGTGGTGTTCCAGGTGGCATGAGTTGTGAAACAATTCCACATTGTTTTTAAATGAAGGCCAAACTCGTCTCAAATATTCGCCTCCATGATCAGATCATAGAAACTTTATTTTCTTGTTACGATGATTCTCCACTTCACTATGAAATTCTTTGAACTTTTCAAATGTTTCAGACTTGTGTTTCATCAAGTAAATATACCCATATCTACTCAAATCATCAGTGAAGGTGAGAAAACAACGATACCCACCGCGTGCTTCAACACTCATCGGACTGCATACATCGGTATGTATTATTTCCAATAAGTCATTAACTCGCTCCATTGTTCCGAAGAACGGAGTTTTAGTCATCCTGCCCATGAGGCATGGTTCACAAGAATCAAATGATTCATAATCAAGTGATTCCAAAAGCCCATCTGCATGGAGTTTCTTCATGCGCTTTACGCTGATATGACCAAAATGGCAGAGCCACAAGTATGTTGCACTATCATTATCAACTTTGCATCTTTTGGCATCAATATTATGAATATGTGTATCACTACGATCGAGATTCAATAAACCATTTATGTTGGGTGTATGACCATAGAAGGTTTTATTCATGTAAACAACAATTACTCTCAGACTTAAATGAATAACCGCATTGCAATAAACATGATCCAATCGTATTCATGCTCAACACAAACACATAACATTTATTTAGGTTCAACACTAATCTCGAAGGTAGAGGGAGTATGCAATGGTGATCTTATCAACCTTGTAATCACTTCCAACACACATCGTCACCTCGCCCTTGACTAGTCTCTGTTCATTTTGCAACTCCTGTTTAGCAACTGAACCAGTATCAAATACCCAGGGGCTACTATGAACACTACTAAATTACACATCAGTAACATGTATATCAAATATACCTTTGTTCAATTTGCCATCCTTCTTATCCACCAAGTATTCGGGGCAGTTCCACTTCTAGTGACCATCCCCTTTGCAGTAGAAGCACTTAGTTTCACGCTTAGGTCCAGCTTTGGGCTCCTTCACAAGAGTGGCAACTTTCTTGACATTTTTCTTGAAGTTCCCTTTCTTTCCCTTTGCCCTTTTTCTCGAAACTAGTGATCTTGTTAACCATCAACACTTGATGCTCTTTCCTGATTTCTACCTTGCCCGATTTCAGCATCGCAAAGAGCTCGAGAATCTTTTTCGTCATCCCTTGCATATTATAGTTTATCATGAAGTTCTAGTAGCTTGGTGATAGTGACTAGAGAACTCTGTCAATCACTATCTTATCTGTAAGATTAACTCCCACTTGATTCAAGCGATTGTAGTACCTAGACATTCTGAGCACATGCTCACTGGCTGAGCTATTCTCCTCCATCTTGTACGCAAAGTATTTGTCATAGGTCTCATACCTCTCGACACGGGCATGAGTCTGAAATACCAATTTTAGCTCTTGGAACATCTCATATGCTCTATGGCGTTCAAAACATTTTTGAAGTCCCAGTTCTAGGCTGTAAAGCATGGTGCACTAAACTATTAAGTAGTCATCATATCGAGCTTGCCAAACGTTCATAATGTGTGCATCTGCTCCTGCAATAGGTCTGTCACCTAGCGATGCATCAAGGACATAATTCTTTTGTGTAGCAATGTGGATAATCCTTAGATCATGGACCCAATCCGCATCATCCCTACTATCATCTTTCAACTTATTTTTCTCTAGGAACATATCAAAAAATAGGGGAGCTACATCGTGAGCTATAGATCTACAACATAGATTTGAAAATACTATCAGGACTAAGTTAATGATAAATTAAGTTCAATTAATCAAATTACTAAAGAACACCCACTTAAATCAACATCCCTCAAGTTGTCTAAGTGATACATGATCCATATCAACTAATCCATGTCCGATCATCATGTGAGATGGTGTAGTCATCAATGGTGAACATCTCTATGTTGATAATATCTACTATATGACTCACGTTCGACCTTTCGGTCTCCAGTGTGCCGAGACCATGTCTGTACATTCTAGGCTTGTCAAGTTTAACCCAATTATTGCTTCTACAACTATTTCTAACGCATAGCAATAAAGTAAAGCAATTACATGGCGCTTGCATTTCATACAATAATGAGACAACCATAAGGCTCCCGCCGGTTGCCGATAAATTACAAAACATGATAATCTCATACAATAACATATATCACATCATGTCTTGACCATATCACATTACAACATACCCTGCAAAAACAAGTTAGACGTTCTCTACTTTGTTGTTGCAAGTTTTACGTGGCTACTACGGGTTTCTAGCAAGATCTATTCTTACCTATGGCAAAAACCACAACGGTGATTTATCGAGTTTACTGTTTTAACCTTCCTCAAGGACTAGTCATAGTCAAATTCGATTCAACTAAAGTAGGATAAACAGAAACCCGCCAGCCACCTTTATGCAAAACTAGTTGCATGTCAGTTGGTGGAACCGGTCTCATGTGCGTGGACATGAAAGGTTGGTCCGGGCCGCTTCATCCCACAATGCTACTGAATCAAAATAAGACGTTGGTAGTAAGCAGTATGAACATCACCGCCCACAACTTCTTTGTGTTCTACTCCTGCATATCATCTATGCATAGACCTGGCTCATGATGCCACTTTTGGGGAACATTGCATGGAAAAACAAAAATTTCCACGCACACGCAAGATCTATCCATGTAGATGCATAGCTACGAGAGGGGGAGAGCATCTTCATACCCTTAAAGATCGCTAAACGGAAGAGTTTATCAACGCGGTTGATGTAGTCGTACATGATACGTCTCCAACGTATCTATAATTTTTGATTATTACATGCTGTTTTATTATCAATCTTGGATGTTTTATAATCATTACATAGTCATTTTATATCATTTTTTGGTACTAACCTATCGACATAGTGCCAAGTGCCAGTTGCTGTTTTCTTCATGTTATTTACATCGCAGGAAATCAATATCAGATGGGGTCCAAATGCCATGCCAATTTACGATGATTTTTTATGGACCAAAAGGAAGAAGATGCGCCCTAGTTGCACCTGGGTGGTCCCGAGGAGGGGACAAACCACCAGGGCGCGCCAGGAGGCCCAAGCGCGCCCTGGTGGGTTGTGCCCACCTCAGGTGCCCCCTGGACCGACTCTTTGCTCTATAAATACCCAATATTCCATAAACCATAGGGGAGTCAACGAAATTTTCATCCAGCCATCGCAGAGTCCAGAACCACCAGATCCAATCTAGACACCATCATGGAGGGGTTCACCACTTCCATTGGTGCCGTTCTGATCATGCGTGAGTAGTTCTTTGTAGACCTTCGGGGTCCGTAGTTACTAGCTAGATGGCTTCCTCTCTCTCTCTCTCTCTCTTGATTATCAATACAATGGTCTCTTGGAGATCCATATGATGTAAGTCTTTTGGCGGTGTGTTTGTTGGGATCTGATGAACTTCGAGTTTATGATCAGTTATATCTTTTTTATCCATGAAAGTTATTTGAGTTCTTTGATGTCTTATATGCGTGATCTCTTATAGCCTCGTATTTCTTCTCCGATATTTGGGTTTTGTTGGGGATATAACTATTAGGCATGACCCGCCCAGGAGGGGCCGGGTCACACCTATGACGAAGCCCACTGAAGACACTTGAAGATGGCGGCTCACTTAAAGGCGCAAGGCCTAGAGGCAACTTAAGGCCTGTAGAGATAAACCGCCATATATGTATAACTTGTATTGTAAGACAGGAATAGAGAGAGACTGAGCCAGACACAGTTTATGAACCGGCCGGGACTCTGTGAGCCGCTCGGTGTCGTCCTCTGTATATAAAGGGACGACCCAGCGGCAGTTCAGGGCAAGTAACATCAGATCGAGAGCTAGGTCAAGCGGATTCGCTCCCTGGTTACCAAGTCATAAGCAATCCCACCCAAAACTGGATCGTAGGCTTTTACCTTCACCGCAAGGGGCCGAACCAGTATAAACCTTGTGTCCTTTGTCCCGCTTAACCCCTTTAAGCTTCCTAGTTGCGATGGCTCCACAACTAAGTCCTTACGCTAGGACATCTGATGTGACAATTCCACGACAGTTGGCGCCCACCGTGGGGCCCGAACCCACGACCACAAGGTTAAGGGCATGTCAGATTTGAGTTCTTGAAGGGCAACTTCGAAGGGCTCAAGGGATACGCTGTGGGCTGGATGACCAAGAGTTGTCGCGGCAAGCTCTACATTGACGATGCAGGCTGGGGCCCCGACGCCGGCTCAATTGAGTATGGGTACCGGGTCCCCTTTGGCGGAATCCACGTCTTCATCGGCAAGACCGGTGAGCCGGACCCTAAGCCGGACATCTGCACCGACATCATCGAGACGGCTCAGCGTGCGAGACCTGCCCGGGCTCAACCCGCCGCGAGGCGTGCCTTTGTGGGATGCATCCATGGAGGGGAATTTTCTGAAGGATTTGTTTTCGGTGGTGAGACGACCATCTACTCGGATGGTGAGTCGTCCACAGGTGAGATAGATTCGTTCTATCAACTGCAAGACGGCGGGCTTGGGGGCTGTTCCAATGGCAGCAGTATTCCGGACCCCTTTGAGCCGCCAAACAGAGTCAGAATCTTCATGGCAGGTACCCAACCTGCGTTAAATTCATCAACTGCGGCGATGATGACCTCCAGGACAGCAGCAGCCGGGGCAGGAGGCCTTGTGCGCTCGCCAGCTCAGGTGTTGATGGATCTCATGGACAAGGTAACGACCCTGTTAACTGTCGTGGTCAACCCGGCGGATCAGGCCCAACATGATGCGAAGGTGGCACAGTTGAAGCTTGATATAGCACAAGCTAAAGAAGACCTGGCGGGGGAAGACGTCAGGATGACCGCTGAGCAGGCGGCTCTGGATGCCCGAGCACAGCAGATTCAGTCACAGGCTTTCCAGCTCACGATGGAGCAGAACGCGTCAAATGAGGTTATGAGGAGAAGGTACCAGAAGGCTCAATCTCATCTGCCTCCGGTTTATGATCCTAGGAACCTTTTCCAGACACCCGGAGCAGGACCTAGTAACCCGCCGGGAGTAAACCGGGTCACAGTACCCGAGACCAACATGCCGATTCAGCCACAGGTTATGGGACCCCCATGTCTGAGTACTTCTCCACCTCCTTAGGTGCCGACACCACCGGGTCATTATTCTAACCCACTGGAGAACATGATCACGGCGGCAGCATGACTGGCGGCTCTCCCAGCCGATGGCGATTCACCAACGATGGTTGAAACACGAAGGGTTAGAGCTCTTCTTCATATAGCCTTAGCGCACCAGGAGGCATACTCTTATAGTAGAGACATGATTCATTAAACTCCACGTCCGAGCCGGAGCAAGAGTTATAGCAGGCACTTATATTCACCGGCCATTTCAAGCAATGCCCAATGCCGCGATCAGCCGCGCGGGTACGACCCGACTCAGAGTGGGGCTCCTAATGTGCATAATCAGGACAGAATGCGTCAGCAAATTGAGCAGGAGGCTCAGCAAGCAGCACAACTGGCGGCTCAACAGGCAGCAGAAATAGCAGCTAAACAGGCGGCTTAGCAGGCGGCTTATCAGCCACTGCCAGTTTATCCGACGACATCAGTTGAGGCAGGTGTGATCACCAGGACCGGGGATGTACCTTGTTTGGTGCCGGCTCTGCGTAACGAGCGGTTCCCCAAGGATTTTAAGGGGCCTCGTAAGGTACCTAATTACATGGCTGATTTACAACCTGGGGCGTGGATCGAAAGTTATGAGATGGCTATGGAGTTACTGGAAGTTAGTGAGGCTGCAATGGCCAAGTACTTCACCATGATGCTAGATGGAACGGCTCGTAATTGGTTGAAGGCGTTGCCGCCTAATTCCGTTAGTTCATGGGCATAATTAAAGGAGAAGTTTATCCAGAACTTTAAAGATACATGTAAGCAGCCCATGTCGATTGTGGATTTGACTAGTTGCAAGCAACAGGAGGGTGAGTCCATGACCCATTGGGTGCACCGGGTCAAGGAAATAATACATTCCTCTAATAAGATGGATGCCGGCTCTGCAGTATTAATGTTAGAGCAAAATTGCTGTTTTGAGCCTTTGAAGATGAAGCTGGGAAACTCAAGCGCGAGTGTTCTGACATGGGCCAGCTGATGGCGGCTCTCGCCAAATATGCTGACTCTGATAGTACCAAGGATCCCGAGTCTGACGATGAGAAGGCAGGGAAGGAAAAGAAGAGCAGCAACGCTAAAGGTGCTCAGCCTGGCCCGACAAATCAAGGCGGCAATAATAAACGTAAGGCGGATGGTAGCTCAGAGTTTGTGGCTAACACCAATGCACATGGCAACAATCAGCGATGTAAGTGGAGGCCACCTCCTCGATCTGGTGGGTTAGGTCCTACTCTCGAACAGTTGTTAAATGAACCCTGATCGAAGCACGACACTGAAGAGAAGCCAACTACTCACCTGTGGAAGGATTGCACTATCATGAAGGCTTTCAAGAATTCTAACATATTCAATGGTAATCATGGGACGGGCGGTGGTTCAGGAGGCGGCAGCTTTCATGGCCCGAACAATGGAAGTGGCGGTCTGGTTCCGGCTTTCAGGGCAACCAGAATAATCAAGGCAATTTCAATCAAGGTAGTCAAGGTGGTTACAATCAACAATCTAGCAAGGGGGTCAGCAACAATAGCAACAGTCCGGGTATCAGAGTCATCCAAAGCAATTAAACTGTGGGCAGTATCATGTTTTCACCACAAGTTTATGTAAACGGGACCAAAAGCTTCACAAGAGGGCAGTGAACGCCGTTGAGCCGGCAGTTCCTTGATACTTGCGATGGTCTGAGTAGCCCATTACATGGAGTCGGGAGGATCACCCGCCCCGGGTTGACAATCCGGGTCACTTGGCTTTGGTGGTGGCACCTCAAGTTGGGGGGGGTACAATTTCACTAAAGTACTCATGGATGGAGGCAGCAGCATCAATACCCTTTACTATGAGACCTTCCGTCGTATGGGGTTAACAAATAAAAATCTTAAGTAGTCCAATACTGTTTTCCACGGCGTAGTTCCTGGTAAGTCAGCATACCCAGTGGGCAAGATTGAGCTGGAGGTAGCCTTTGGAGATGAGTATGATTCCAGGGCCGAGAAGTTAACTTTTGAGGTGGTCAAGATCAGGAGCCCGTATCACGCTCTGTTTGGGCGACCGGCTTACGCCAAATTCATGGCACGGTCGTGTTATGTTTATCTGCAGCTGAAGATGCCGGGTCATAAGGGGACCATTATGGTTCATGGCAGTCGAAAGGTGGCTCTGGAGTGCGAGGAAGGCGATGCGGCTTATGCCGAGTCAGTCTGTGCTGCAGAAGAGTTAAAGTATTATAAGGACAATGTTGACCCGACAGACATGACATCCTTGAAGAAGCCCACTACTGAGCGTGAACCGGAGATGAAGTTTAAATCGGCTGAGGATACCAAGATGGTAGACTTTGTTCTTGGTGATTCATCTAAACAGTTCAGTATCAGTGCCAATCTGGATCCCAAATAGGAAAGCACGCTCATCGAGTTCATCCGTGAGAATCGGGACATCTTTGCATGGAAGCCTTCTGACATGCCGGGTGTACCGAGAGAACTCGTTGAGCACACTCTCAATATTGATCCGAAGTTTAAGCCGGTCACGCAGTTTCTTTGGGGGTTTAATGAAGAGAGGTGCAAGGCCATTGGCGAGGAGGTGGCCCGGCTCTTGGCAGCCAGGTTCATTATTGAGGTATTTCATCCAGAGTGGTTAGATAACCCGGTGCTAGTGCTAAAAAAGAATGGCACTTGGCGTATGTGTGTGGATTACACGGACTTGAACAAGGCTTGTCCGGCTGATCCCTTTGCTCTCCTGCATATTGATCAAATCATTGATGCTACGGCGGGATGTGAGCGTCTGAGTTTTTTGGATGCTTATTCTGGAAATCATCAGATCAAGATGGCAGTCAAGGACCAGGAGAAGACGGCTTTCATTACTCCCTTTGGAGCCTTCTGCTATGTTTCTATGCCTTTTGGGCTCAAGAGTACCCAGGCGACTTATCAGTGTTGCGTGCAGAATTGCCTTCATACTCAGATTGGCCGCAATGTGCATGCTTATGTGGATGATATTGTGGTGAAGTTTAGATAAAAGGAAACACTGATAGATGATCTCAAGGAGACCTTTGATAACCTCCGGGTCTACAATATGATGCTTAACCCGACAAAGTGTGTCTTTGGTGTGCCAACAGGCAAACTCTTGGGATTTCTGGTTTCTAACAGAGGCATTGAGGCTAACCCGGAGAACATCAAGGCTATCACCTCTTTGGCAAAATCCAAGTGCATCAATGATGTTCAGCGTTTGGCGGGTCGCATTGCTGCTTTAAGCCAGTTAGGTGAGAAGGCCATACCGCTGTATCAGATGTTGAAGAAGACATACGATTTTGTCTGGAGTGATGCGGCTAATGTTGCCTTTGAGGATTTGAAGAGACAACTGGCTGAGCCGCCGGTCCTTGCTGCTCCCATTGATAAAGAGCCATTTCTGTTATATGTGGCTGCTAATGTACGTGCTGTCAGTGTGGCCATTGTGGTGGAGTGCAAGGAGTATGGTAAGGAATATCCGGTTCAACGACCGGTTTACTACATCAGGGAGGTGCTTATTGAGTCCAAACAGAGGTATCCACATTGGTAGAAGCTTCTTTATGGGGTGTTCATGGCCAGCTGGAAGCTTAAGCAGTTTTTCCTAGGTCATCCCATCACTGTGGTCAGGTCTGCTCCTTTGGGGGATATCATCCAGAACAGAGAGGCTACAGGACGAGTCGCCAAGTGGGCTATTGACCTTGGGCCTCATGGTTTAAAATATGTGCCGCTGTAGGACCTTGAGAAGAGGTGTCTAGAGGGGGGGGGTGATTAGACACTGTGTACCAAAGTTGCAGTTTTTAGCCTTTTTAAAGTTTAAGTGGAGTTTAGGCACAAGTTTAACATTCACAACACATAGCAAGCAAGCATGCAAAGAGTATATGAGCAGCAGAAAATAAAGCATGCAACTTGCAAGAATGTAAAGGGAAGGGTTTTGGAGGATTCAAATGCAATTGGAGACATGGATGTTTTTCGCGTGGTTCCGATAGGTGGTGCTATCGTACATCCACGTTGATGGAGACTTCAACCCACGAAGGGTAACGGTTGCGCGAGTCCACGGAGGGCTCCACCCACGAAGGGTCCATGAAGAAGCAACCTTGTCTATCCCACCATGGCCGTCGCCCACGAAGGACTTGCCTCACTAGCGGTAGATCTTCACGAAGTAAGCGATCTCCTTGCCCTTACAAACTCCTTGGTTCAACTCCACAATCTTGTCAGAGGCTCCCAAGTGACACCTAGCCAATCTAGGAGACACCACTCTCCAAGAAGTAACAAATGGTGTGTTGATGATGAACTCCTTGCTCTTGTGCTTCAAATGATAGTCTTCCCAACACTCAACTCTCTCTCATAGGATTTGGACCTGGTGGAAAGAGGATTTGAGTGGAAAGCAACTTGGGGAAGGCTAGAGATCAAGATTCATATGGTAGGAATGGAATATCTTGGCCTCAACACATGAGTAGGTAGTTCTCTCTCAGAAATAGGATGCTGGAAGTGTAGGTTTAGTCTGATGGCTCTCTCTTCGAATGAAGAGGAGGTGGAGGGGTATATATAGCCTCCACACAAAATCTAACCGTTACACACAATTTGCCAAACTCGGTGGGACCGAATTGAGAAACTCGGTCGGACCAATTTAGCAAATTTAGTGACCGTTAGGATTTTCGGTGGGACCGAAATGCAACTCGGTAGGACCGATGTGGTTAGTGTTAGGGCATAACGTAATCTCAGTGAGACCGATTACACAAACTCGGTAGGACCGATTTTGGTAATTAGCTAACCAGAGAGTTGGTCAGGAAAACTCGGTTGGACCAATTACTCTAACTCGGTAGGACCGATTTTGGTAATAAGTTAACCAGGAAGTTTGCATTTTAATCTCGGTAGTACCGATTGCTCAAACTCGGTGGGACCGATTTTGATAATGGGCATACACAGAGAGATTACAATCCCATCTCGGTGAGACCGAGATCCCTATCGGTGAGACCGATTTACTTAGGGTTTGTGGCAGTGGCTAAGATATCCAAACTCGGTGGCGCCGGATAGAGAGAATCAGTGGGGCTGAGTTTGACTTTAGGTTTAGGACAAATGTGGATGTGAGAAAGTGGTTGAGGGTTTTTGGAGCATATCACTAAGCACATGAAGCAAGAGGCTCATTAAGCAACACCTCATCCCTCCTTGATAGTATTGGCTTTTCCTATAGACTCAATGTGATCTTGGATCACTGAAATGTAAAATGAAGAGTCTTGAGCTTGAAACTTGAGCCAATCCTTTGTCCTTAGCATCTTGAAGGAGTTCCCACATCCTTTAGTCCATGCCACTCCATTGTTGAACTTGTCTGAAATATACTAGATAAAAGTGTTAGTCCAACAAGAGATATGTTGACATTAATTACCAAAACCACCTAGGGAGCACTTGTGCTTTCAATCTCCCCCTTTTTGGTAATTGGTGACAACATACATCAAAGCTTTAGATAAGGATATAAAGAATAGCAAGTAAAGCTTTGGAAAGACATGTAACAAGCATAGGCTCCCCCTACATGTATGCAATCATGTGAATATGAAATATAGAAGCATGTGAGAGCATAACCATGATAGAGCAGGCAATGTGTTACATGTATCTTGGCCATATGCATCAGAGCAAAAAAATATTAAAGGAAATACTTTCATGCCCATGAGTCCTTCTTGCAAACAGTATGTACATCAGCAAGAATTCCTCATACACATGATTGTGATGCATATACTTACCTTGTGGTCTTGAGTTGGCTTAGAATGAAATGAACCTGTGTAAACAAGGTTAGATAACACAGATGCATCTACTAGCCAGAGCAAACGGAAGAAACCACAAGAATACCAAGACTGGGATGACATGTAGAGAGTGAGTACTAAGTACCACAATTGATTAGACATGTCCCCAAGAGTAAAGATATGCAATGAATTTAAATGATTTCTTTCCCTTAGATGTCTTGCTCCCCGGAATCTAACATGGGATACTGGAGAAGATAGGGAACAGAAAATCAGAGCTGAAAGATATAAATGAACAGAGCTAATGCAAACTAATGCAAATAAGCACACATGAACATGTCTTTCCCCTCAAGAAGACATGTGGCATCTTTCCTCTTGAACACCAAGCATGTGGGATCCTTGAGAAATACTTTCTACTAGTATTCTCTCCCCCTGGAGATCTCTCTCCCCCTTGAAGGATCTCTCTCTCCCTTTGAGATGTGATCTCTCTCTCTCTAAATGATAAGCTTTGATGTGATCTCTCTCTCCCCCTTTGACATCAATTTCCAAGAAGGGTTTGATAAAGATGTAATCTCTCTCTCTCCCTCTGGAATTTGACGTGAATGGGTTTGATCCTTGAGGCACAACATAAAGCAATGATAAAAATGTGATGCTTGTAGAGGACAAGATTCATTGAGTGGAGCTGGATTAGAAGAAACACAGAATAAGTGGCAGACTGTTTTTCCTGTTGTGAAATCGGTGGCACCGAGTGGTATGCTTTGGTAGTACCGAGAGTTTTCGGCTGGTCCGAAAATAACAAATCGGTGTAACCGAGTTCATTGCAGAGAAAACACTTGTCACCTCAGCTCACTAGACTAATAGGATCTCACAAAGATTTGCAAGGAATTTACTGAATGATATGCAAGGAATTAGATGCATAGAATGCAGAGCAAAAAGAAAGAATCTAGATGAAGTTGTTTTTAGTTTTTTTTGAAAGGGGAAACAAATATGCATGAAACAAATGCAAAAACACAGAAGAAAACACAAGAGAACTTCATCTAGAGATGGTCGGCGACAAAGTCACCTATGTTAGAGTATATTGACTTAGGAGTCAAGTGAGATCACTTGATCATAGGTCATACTCATCGTTTAAGCTCAAAAATGGGGTTGCCATTTTTCGTTTAAGCATCTTGATGTATTCACATCTTGTCGAGTTGCTTTAGCTCATGTCTCGGAGTAAAGCTTCTCTAAGATGGAATAACATACCTTGGTTGGTGGTGTTGATCATGTAGTTGAACTTGTGTGGGTTGCTCAAGGTTGATGTAGCTCATCAAGAATTTGGAGCACCACTTGGAATTTGAGTCCATCTACCTACATGGGTTAGTTCTTGCAAGGAAGAGTACTTGTGTATCCAAGAATGACAATCATGAAGCTTAACATAGAATTTGTCAAAGGATATGTTTGAATGGTTTCGTGCTTCCTTGTCTTCAACCATCTTTGTATAGAGACTTGGTGATGTAGAGATTGCTCAAGATATGAGTAGATTACAACCTCATGGAATTTGATTCAACCAAGTACCTACATGGGTTAGATAACATGCAAGATACAAATATATCCAAGGCATAAGATTTTCATCATAAGAGAAATATCAAGGATTAGTCATAAGCTCATGTCTTGCATGTATCCAATGGAGTTCTACTCCAAGTTTGAAGCATCAATGATGTTCAATTCTCCTCTCAACCTGCAAAACACTTTCTCATCAAGAGGTTTAGTGAATATATCTGCTAATTGCTTTTCGGTGCGAACATGCTTAAGATCAATGTCACCCTTAGCAACATGATCTCGAATGAAATGATGACGAACTTCAATATGCTTAGTTCGAGAATGTTGCACAGGATTATGACCAATTTTGATAGCACTTTCATTGTCACAAAGCAATGGAACATGTTTCACATATATCCCATAATCTTTAAGAGTTTGGGTCATCCAAAGTAATTGAGAACAACATGAACCAGCGGCAATGTATTCCGCTTCGGCGGTGGATAAGGATACCGAATTTTGTTTCTTGGAGGACCAAGACACAAGAGATCTACCAAGAAATTGACAAGTACCCGAAGTGGACTTTCTATCAACCTTGTCTCCGACATAGTCCGAGTCAGAGTAGCCAACAAGATCGAAAGAGGCCCTCTTAGGATACCAAATGCCAAAATTTGGTGTATGGATTAAGTATCTCACTATCCTTTTCACAGCCTTAAGATGACATTCTTTAGGAGCAGCTTGATATCGTGCACACATGCACACACTTAGCATAATATCGAGACGTGAAGCACATAGATATAACAATGAACCAATCATAGAGCGATAAACCTTTTGATCGACCGGTTCCCATCTTTGGTCAAATCAAGATGTCCACTAGTAGGCATGGGTGTAGACATACCTTTGCATTCTTGCATATTGAACTTCTTGAATAAGTCCTTAGTGTACTTCGTTTGAGAGACAAAAGTACCTTCCTTAGTTTGCTTGATTTGCAACCCAAGAAAGAATTTGAGTTCACTCATCATTGACATCTCAAACTTCTCCGACATTAGCTTCCCAAACTTCTCACTAAAATGAGGGTTAGTTGAACCAAATATAATATCATCAACATAGATTTGGCACACAAATAGTTCACCATTAACCCTTTTAGTAAAAGAGTAGAATCAATTTTCCCAATTTCAAAGCCTTTTTCAATAAGGAACTTGGTCAAGCATTTATACCATGCTCTAGGAGCTTGTTTAAGACCATAAAGAGCTTTGTGAAGTTTGTAAACATGATTGGGTTTCTTAGGATTGACAAAGCCGGGAGGTTGTTTAACATAAACTTCCTCCTCTATTTCACCATTTAGAAAAGCACTTTTAATGTCCATTTGGTACAATGTGATATCATGGTGATTAGCATAGGCAAGTAAGATGCGAATAGACTCAAGTCTAGCAACGGGAGCATAAGTCTCACCATAGTCCATACCTTCGACTTGTGTGTAGCCTTGGGCGACGAGACGTGCTTTGTTGCGAACTACTTGTCCATCTTCATCTTGCTTGTTGCGAAACACCCATTTGGTACCGATGATGTTGTGGTTGTTGTCGGGCTTCTCAACCAATGTCCAAACTTGGTTCCTCTCAAAGTTGTGTAGCTCTTCATGCATAGCATTTATCCAATCCGGATCTTCCAATGCTTCTTCGACCTTCATAGGTTCAATGCTAGAGATGAAAGAATAGTTTTCACAAAAGTTAGCTAAACGAGTTTTAGAGCGAGTGATTCTCCCGGTTTGAATATCATTGTAGATTTGCTCGACGGGATGGTCTTTAGCAATTCTTGCTCGAACTCGTGAAAGCTTTTGCTTGGATCTTCGTTGAACATCTTCTTCATCTTGTTCTTCTTCTTGGCCTTCTTCATTGTTGGCGTTGTCGTTCTCTTGTCGTGGTGGAGAAGGAGGTTGTTGACGTTCATCTTGATGCACTTCCTCGTTTCCTTCATCTTGGTGTGTCCCACTTGTGGATGCTTCCGTATCAACTCTTGGTTCACCTTGTCGTGAAGTAGAAGCTTCCACTTGGACAGACGAGGTACTCTCCTTCACCTCCGTTGGACGAACCTTGCCAATAGACAAGTCTTGGATTGCTTCCGAAGGATCTTTGTCTCCTACATCAATTGGCAATTGCTCTACTTGCGAGCCGTTAGATTCATCAAACTTCACATCTACCGTCTCTTCAACCTTTCGGGTGAAATTGTTGTAGACACGGTAAGTGTGAGAGTTTGAGCCATAACCTAGTAGGAAACCTTCATGAGACTTAGGAGCAAATTTAGAACGACGATGCTTATCAAGAATGTAGCACTTTGAGCCGAATACTCGAAAGTATCCAACCTGGGGTTTGTTACCGGTGAGGAGGTCGTATGCCGTCTTGCCGAGTAGCTTGTGAAGATACAAGCGATTTGTTGCATGACAAGCTGTCTCAACCGCTTCTGCCCAAAAGTGCTTCGGCGTCTTGTACTCATCAAGCATCGTTCTCGCCATTTCGATGAGCGTCCGGTTCTTCCTCTCAACAACTCCATTTTGTTGAGGTGTGTACGTAGCCGAGAATCAAGAAAGGTGTCCACATTAGCGTTCTTGAACTTCGTTCCGTTGTCGCTGCGAACCTTCTTGATCTTCACTTCAAATTGATTTTGGGCCTTCCTAGCGAAGTTCTTGAAGATCTTTTGGACCTGCGATTTATCATCGAGAAAGAACACCCACATAAATCTGGAAAAATCATCAACTATAACTAGACCAAAAGAATTTCCACTGAGACTCTTGTAAGAGTTGGGACCAAAGAGATCCATGTGAAGTAGCTCAAGTGGCCTCTTTGTGGTCATGATGTTCTTCACGGGATGCCTTCCTCCAACCTGTTTACCTGCTTGACAAGCACTGCAAAGTCTATCCTTATCAAATATGACGTCGTTAACTCCAAGGATATGATTTCCTTTAATAAGCTTGTCAAGGTTTCTCATGCCAACGTGACCTAGTCGTCTATGCCATAACTAAACTTTTGAGGATTTAGCAATGAAGCAAGTTTTAGGTTGAGCCTTTTTAGTGAAATCAACAATGTATAGATCACCTCTACGGATGCCGGTAAAGACCATTTTATGATTATCTCGATGAAACACTTGGCAATCAACTTCAGTAAATAAGACATTGAAACCAAAGTCAGCAAGTCTAGATACTGAAAGTAAGTTATATCCAAGAGATTCAACGAGCATGACATTTTGTATGGAGCTATCATGTGAGATGGCCACCTTACCAAGGCCAACCACCTTACCCTTTGAGTTGTCACCGAAAGTGACATACTTTCGAGGACTATCATTATCAGCAAGCTCACGAAACATGTCTTTATCTCCGGTCATGTGATCGGTACATCCACTGTCAAGGACCCATTCCTTTCCTCCTGACATGTATCCCCGAAGATTTGCCATAAGACCAAAATGTCTCATTGCATCATCAAGATCGAAGTCACTATCATCATCCTCATCATAGTATCCATGTTCAACATCGTCATGTGGTGGATCAAATCCTAGAGAGGGTGATTCGTTAGAGTGATTTTGACAATGATCTTGTCTATGAATTTTTATAGCTTCGGAAATAATATCACTAATAATACCAACATTTCCTTTGGCACGCATAAGGTTTGTAAGCTCAAATAGACGATCACCAAACATAGGATCACTAGTATTCATCTTACTCAAGGCAATAGACTTATGGAGAATTTCATCAAGATTTTTCAAAGAATAATCAGGAAATCGTTCCTCAAGAAATTTCCATATAGTGTAGGCACACTCAAGAGTAGGCAATTTTATAATCAGGTTTCTAGGCAAGCCTCTAGTGATAAGATTAACAGTTCTAACATTCCTAATAATGTTAATTGACTCATTAAGGGTAGGATGCATAGGATCAACACAAGGTGCACAAGGACTAGCAATGTAATTGTTCAAACGATATTGATTGAAAATTACAAGCATCTCATTTTTCCACTCATGAAAATACTCTCCATCAAGAATAGGCACTCTATGTCTAAGACTCCCCAAAGTAGACTCATCCATCTTCCTCCAATGGTGATTAAACCAAAACAATGGAGACCAATGCTCTGATACCACTTATAGGACCTTGAGAAGAGGTGTCTAGAGGGGGGGGGGTGATTATACACTGTGTACCAAAGTTGCAGTTTTTAGCCTTTTTAAAGTTTAAGTGGAGTTTAGGCACAAGTTTAACATTCACAACACATAGCAAGCAAGCATGCAAAGAGTATATGAGCAGCGGAAAGTAAAGCATGCAACTTGCAAGAATGTAAAGGGAAGGGTTTTGGAGGATTCAAATGCAATTGGAGACACGAATGTTTTTGGCGTGGTTCCGATAGGTGGTGCTATCGTACATCCACGTTGATGGAGACTTCAACCCACGAAGGGTAACGGTTGCGCGAGTCCACGGAGGGCTCCACCCACGAAGGGTCCACGAAGAAGCAACCTTGTCTATCCCACCATGGCCGTCGCCCACGAAGGACTTGCCTCACTAGCGGTAGATCTTCACGAAGTAGGCGATCTCCTTGCCCTTACAAACTCCTTGGTTCAACTCCACAATCTTGTCAGAGGCTCCCAAGTGACACCTAGCCAATCTAGGAGACACCACTCTCCAAGAAGTAACAAATGGTGCGTTGATGATGAACTCCTTGCTCTTGTGCTTCAAATGATAGTCTCCCCAACACTCAACTCTCTCTCATAGGATTTGGATCTGGTGGAAAGAGGATTTGAGTGGAAAGCAACTTGGGGAAGGCTAGAGATCAAGATTCATATGGTAGAAATGGAATATCTTGGCCTCAACACATGAGTAGGTAGTTCTCTCTCAGAAATAGGATGCTAGAAGTGTAGGTTTAGTCTGATGGATCTCTCTTCGAATGAAGAGGGGGTGGAGGGGTATATATAGCCTCCACACAAAATCTAACCGTTACACACAATTTGCCAAACTCGGTGGGACCGAATTGAGAAACTCGGTCGGACCGATTTAGCAAATTTAGTGACCGGTAGGATTTTCGGTGGGACCGAAATGCAACTCGGTAGGACCGATATGGTTAGGGTTAGGGCATAACGTAATCTCGGTGAGACCGATTACACAAACTCGGTAGGACCGATTTTGGTAATTAGCTAACCAGAGAATTGGTCAGGCAAACTCGGTTGGACAGATTACTCAAACTCGGTAGGACCGATTTTGGTAATAAGTTAACCAGGAAGTTTGCATTGTAATATCGGTAGTACCGATTGCTCAAACTCGGTGGGACCGATTTTGATAATGGGCATACACAGAGAGATTACAATCCCATCTCGGTGAGACCGATATCCCTATCGGTGAGACCGATTTACTTAGGGTTTGTGGCAGTGGCTAAGATATCCAAAGTCGATGGCGCCGGATAGAAAGAATCAGTGGGACCGAGTTTGACTTTAGGTTTAGGACAAATGTGGATGTGAGAAAGTGGTTGAGGGTTTTTGGAGCATATCACTAAGCACATGAAGCAAGAGGCTCATTAAGCAACACCTCATCCCTCCTTGATAGTATTGGCTTTTCCTATAGACTCAATGTGATCTTGGATCACTAAAATGTAAAATGAAGAGTCTTGAGCTTGAAGCTTGAGCCAATCCTTTGTCCTTAGCATCTTGAAGGAGTTCCCACATCCTTTAGTCCATGCCACTCCATTGTTGAACTTGTCTGAAATATACTAGATAAAAGTGTTAGTCCAACAAGAGATATGTTGACATTAATTACCAAAACCACCTAGGGAGCACTTGTGCTTTCAATCTCCCCCTTTTTGGTAATTGATGACCACATACAACAAAGCTTTAGATAAGGATATAAAGAATAGCAAGTAAAGCTTTGGAAAGACATGTAACAAGCATAGGCTCCCCCTACATGTATGCAATCATGTGAATATGAAATATAGAAGCATGTGAGAGCATAACCATGATAGAGCAGGCAAAGTGTTACATGTATCTTGGCCATATGCATCAGAGCAAAAGAAAATATTAAAGGAAATACCTTCATGCCCATGAGTCCTTCTTGCAAAAAGTATGTACATCAACAAGAATTCCTCATACACATGATTGTGATGCATATACTCACCTTGTAGTATTGAGTAGGCTTAGGGTGGAATGAACCTGTGTAAACAAGGTTAGATAACACAGATGCATCTACTAGCCAGAGCAAACGGAAGAAACCACAAGAATACCAAGACTGGGATGACATGTAGAGAGTGAGTACTAAGTACCTGTCACACCCTAGCTAGTCATGCATTAGAGTGTTGCATCATGTTTACTCTTTCATCAGAAACTTGAAATGGGGATGACAGAACCCCCAGTCCCCTCTGAAACCAACTAGGGTTACTAAAATAATTTTTCAATGAACCTGAAATGCCCTTCTAAAATGTCCATCATTTTAGCCTTGGTTCAGAACCTCTGACAAAAGTGGTGCACATTTTTCTAGGCCATCATAGGGTCTTTGAATTAAATCATAGATATTTGAATTTGGGCATTTAAAATAATATAAAATATTTAAATGCTCAAATATCTCCAAACTAAAATGTTTCATGTTGGAAATAATCCAACTATGGACCAGGAGTAGTTTGGTGAATTTTGGAGTTGCCTAGGTATTTTAATTAATTCAACAAAGTTGCAGATATATTAAATAAAACAGAAAACAGAAAGAGAGGGCAAGACTTACCTGTGCGGCCCAGCCAGCTGGCCGGCCCAGCTAACAGCCGACCCAGCCCAACACTGTAGCTCCCCGTCGTCTTCCTCCCCACGCCCCGAAGCTGCTGCGTGCTCGCCCTTTTCTCCCTTTTCTCCCCCTCGTTCCCTCACCGTTTCCCCCTTTTCTCCCCCTCGTTCCCTCACCGTAGCTTCATCTCCACCACGGCCGAACCTCCGCCGTCGCCGAGCTCGTCGTCGACGCAGCTCCGGTGACCATTTGGTCACCCCGGCGAGTCCAACGCGTTCACAGAACCCAGTAGAGCATCCCTAGCGCCTCACTTTGCTCGACTTCGAGCTCCAGCACCACTCCCGTGCACGACCGAACCCCGGCGGCCGCAGCCGAGCTCACCGCCGTCAACTCCGGCCACCCCGACCCCAACGGACTCCGCCAAGAGCCGCGGGTCGTCCTCAGCTTCACTCCGGTGGTCGCCGCGTTCCATTTGGTGGCCGAAACGACCTAAACCACTATCGCCGCCGCACTGTTGGTCGCCGCTGGCCAGAACTCCGGCGAGCTGACGTGGCCTAGTTGATTAACCACTAATCCACCACCTACTGACACTGACAAGTGGGCCCAGGGCTTAGTCAAAGCTAACCAGCCCGGGGTCAACGCGGGATTAGCCCCTGTGACACTGACGTGTGGACCCCACACGTCAGGTTTGACCCGAGCCAGCCCTGTTGACCTGCTGATGTCACTGTGATGTCAGGCTGACGCAGTAATTGAATTTCTGGATTTAAATTAAATCAGGAAATTCCAGAATATTATTTAAACTTCAAAAATTCATAACTTTTATTCTGTAACTCCAAATTGGACAAATTATATATGAAAAATGATCAGAAAAATCCAATCTATCCATCTGTACTATTTTCATGCATGACCAAACAAGTTAAATTGATGTTTTAATCAGAACAAGGAAAGGCACTTTAAAAGGCCATAATTGAATTTGGAATTTGAATCTTTGATTCAAATTTGCTCAAACACTTCTGGCTTTAGTTGCATTAGCCCAACACACTCATATTGCCATGTTTCATGCATGCATCATATTGTTGCACATTGTTTGGTGATGCCTGTGTATCGTTATCCTTTGCGACAGGATCTGTCCCCGAGGAGTACCGTGATTACCCTAACGAAGAATCGTATCCGTGCAACGAACCATCAGGCAAGCAACCAACCATTTGATCATATCGATACAATCCCATGTTCTCGCTCCTGCTCTATTTTACTGCATTAAGACAACGCGATTCAAACTGCTGTGTGCTACGGTAGTTGAACCCATTTCCTCTGCATGACCTGTCATTGCCACAGTAACTAGATGAAACCCACTAGCATGTGTAGGAGTTGATTGAGCCATATGTATGTGTTGTTCCTACCTTGCTATGCCTGCTATGCTTAGAGTTGTGTCAGGTCTGGTTCATCTGGGTGATGGGCTAGAGTGAAATGATTATGTCGGTAATAAGAGTGGTGTGGTGAACACGATTTGGTAAAGGTATCGATGAGAGGCCATGTAGGAGTACATGGTGGGTTGTTTCATTGAAGCCGACCTTAAGCACTGAGATCTGTATGTGTGATTTAAGATACAGCTACTACCATGCATTGGGCCCTGAAATATGACCCCGCTCGACTTCTTATTCACCCTAGCTCTCTGTCCAGGAGTTGCAAGTAGTTTCTGGTGTTTGTAGCCTACTGGAGGCCGTGGACAGCACTGACCGTAGGGGTGGGCTGTGATGCGGTAGGTACGTGGCCGGGTGTACCGAATACCCGTTAGGTATCTCGGGAACCCTGTTCACATCGTTCGGGGCCGTATGGGAAACCTCGGCCGGACTCCCTGCGGATGGAACCTGAATAGGCGATAAACCTGGACTAGAGGCTTAAGTGTTTAGGTAGGTCGTGGTCTACACCCACGTCGGCTTTCGCTTGAAGTCTGCCGAGCACATGTCGTGTGCAGACGCTAAGTGGTGGAAACATGTATGAAGAAGTACACCCCTGCAGGGTTAACATGATCTATTCGAATAGCCGCGTCCGCGGTAAAGGACTACTTGGTTGCCTATACAGTTCATAGACAAGTAAATGGAAACTACTAAAAGCCTCAAGATAAGTGTGAGTGCCGAGGATGGCTCTTCCGTAGGAAGACGGAGGTGGATCCTCGGTAGTGTATTGAAGTGGTGAGTAGTGGACTCGTGTGCGCAAAACTATTTCAAATTGGAGTATCGTAGGATAGTCTAGCCAAGAGTCAAAGCTGGCTTGCTGCAATAACTCCACCAACCCTTCTTGATACTGTGCATGTATGTAGGATCTGATGTAAGTCTTGCTGAGTACCTTTGTACTCATGTTGCTATAATCTACATTTTTACAGAAGACGCTGCAACCCCTTCTGATGGGTTCTATGTAGACGTTGACATCAACGAGTAGGCTAAAGACCCAGGTGGTGACCCTGAGCTTGTGAAGAACCACGTAGTATAGCTAGGCTTTCCAAGCCTCTTTTATTTTACTAGTTGTCTGTACTCAGACAAGTTACTTCCGCTGTTGGCTTGTATGATTGTATGACTTGTATGTTGGGTCGTGAGACCCGTACCTTTGTGTGTATGTTATGTATGGCTCTCTGAGCCCTAAATAAAGTACTTGTGTCGTAGAGTCATGTTGTGATGCTTCGTTGTAATTGCACATATCGAGCATAATGTGTGTATGATTGAAATGCTTGGTATGTGTGGGATCTGACTATCTAGTTGTTTATCTTTAGTAGCCTCTCTTACCGGGAAATGTCTCCTAGTGTTACCGCTGAGCCATGGTAGCTTGCTACTGCTCTGGAACACTTAGGCTGGCCGGCATGTGTCCTTCTTCGTTCCTGTGTCTGTCCCTTCGGGGAAATGTCACGCTTTGAGTACCGGAGTCCTGTTAGCCCGCTACAGCCCGGTTTACCGGAGTCCTGCTAGCCCAGTGCTACAGCCCGGACCCACTTGCTGATGACCGACACGTTCGAAGCTGGGTCATGGATGCCTGTCCCTGTAAGTCTGTGCCACTTTGGGTTTACGACTAGTCATGTCAGCCCGGGCTCTTTATCATATGGATGCTAGCGACACTATCATATACGTGAGCCAAAAGGCGCAAACGGTCCCGGGAAAAAGGTAAGATGACACCCGTGGGGATACCGTGCGTGAGGCCGCAAAGTGATATGAGGTGTTACCAGCTAGATCGATGTGACATCGAGTCGGGGTCCTGACAACGTTGGCATCAGAGCCGGACTGCCTGTAGGTTCTCTAAGCCAAACTGGTTGATGTTGAGTCTAGAAATTCTTTAGTTATATGTAGGGGAATTGTTTGTGGGTTGGAACGTAAGGCTCTTTTTACTCCTTATACCTTGTGACATTCTGATCTGAGTCAGTCCATTCTTCCACCGGGGGTTAAGGAATTAGGATCTGTTCTCTCTATCAGGATCACGTGTTACTAATTACTAGTACCTTATAAGTTTGATGGTTACAAGCCTAGTTCAGCTCTACTACCACATTTTGTGGTAGGAATGGTTTCAAGACTTGATATGATGATGTTGAGTGTGTACGAAATCCTTTGTCAAATGTCTCAATATCCTTTTTGAGCATTTACAGCTGTTATGCTGCCGAAATTTTGCTAGAAATTCTAATGCCTTTGCATTATAATTGTGCTTTCAGATGGCCACTCGCGACCTCAATCAAGTGGTTCGCCTGACTCGATGCCTAGATGTACCCGGCCATACTGCTAAGTTGGTCAGGGTAATGACTGAGGCTGGATACCGCTGGTATCCTGAGTACACGGTCGAAGAGCAATTCCGAGATTTTAATCAAAGCCAGTATCTCTGCACTGTCAGGATATTTCCATCTTATCCTGGATCTACCGAGCCTCTTCACTGCTCCTATGGACTCGGGGTTACTATTGAGATGGCTGTGCAGGACGCCGCCTACTCTATGATGACCATTATGCGAGTCAGATCTGGGTTATTTCGGGACTCTGATTTCCGGTATATGCCAGGATCACTTCCGGGAGCACAAGGGTATCTCCAGGCTATCTATGCTGACTCCACTCAGGAGGATTCACGGACTCGCACCACTGCTGAGATGCTCGAGGATAAGGACCGTGAAAATCGGGCCTTAAGGTTAGAGCTCTTCAATACCCGTGCCGACCACTGGGCCACTTTGACTCGGTTCGCACCGGCGGTGCAAGCTGGATATTCAGATATGCGCGATCTCTATCCTGTGAGATCTGCTCTGCCAGACGTGATGGTTTGGCGTGATGTAGGAGGCATCACCCCACCTCGCGGTCCCCGCAGGCCACCGTTTGTTGGTCCACGACCTCATCCTAGCCCCTATGGTCCACAAGCTCCGCGAGACCGTCTGTTTCCGGATGATCATGTTGAACTTCCGGGCTATGGAGGTGACTTCTACGAGGACTACTACGGATCGGTCTGAGTTAGTAGTAGTATCACTAGTTCGCACTAGCTGTGTCGTCTATTGTCCTGCGTGTCTCGTGGGATATGACCTAGTTTGTACTCTTTCCGTAGATGTAGAAAAATAATGTATAGGAGCTTGGAATGCCTCCGATGAGATGTAATCCTCTTTTCACCATATTAGTGGTGTGTATGACGATGGAATAAAGAAGCACTTTCTGTATCTACCATGTCATACGGATGATCATCTTGCATTCCGAATTATTCCTTACATTATGTATCCTATGTCGGAATTTTATCATTCTGACTAAATCATTGTCTTGTTTACCTAGGATGGTCAACACGCGCGCTAACCCTGCTTCCCAAGAGCAGGCCGAAGGCAGTGAAGCCAGGAATGAAAATCTGCCTCATCCTCCTTCACTAGCCGAGGTTATGATGGAAGCTGAGAGAAACAAGCGGGAGACAAACCATTTGTTGGAGCGTATTGAACAGAACACAGCACACCATCAGAGGGCTAACGTGGTGTCACTCAGTGATTTTATCAAATTGCATCCACCCACGTTCCACCACTCCGTCGAGCCTCTCGACGCTGATGACTGGCTTCGCAGTATTTCTCACAAGCTGCGTTCCGCGCTGGTAGCTGAGGCTGACAAGGTCACCTTTGCTGCATATCATCTTGAAGGCCCCGCCAGTCTATGGTGGGAGAATTATGGAGCTATGCGCCCAGCGGGCCATGTCACAACTTGGGCTGAATTCAGCGACGCTTTCCGTGAACATCACATTCCGGAGGGTCTCATGGACCGTAAGTGTGAAGAATTTTGCAATTTCACCCAAGGCCGACTTTCTGTGGATGTCTATAGCAGGGAGTTTGGTAATCTTGCACGATATGCAACCGAGGAAGTTTCTACTGACGCCAAGAAGCAAGCAAGGTTCCGCAAGGGCCTTAGTCCTGAGCTTCGCCGCGACCTCCGTCTGCATGAGTGCACATCCTTTTCGAAACTTGTCAACAAAGCCATCAGTGCTGAAACTGGTCAGACTGACTATGACGCAACACGCAAGCATGGACGTGACACGGGTTCCTCATCCGGTGCTGGTCCTCAGAAGCGCCGCGTGTGGGTACCCAACACCGCCTTGCCACCTAGGTTCACACCGAGGCCATCTTTCCAGGCGCCTCGCCCCGCTCAACAGTCTGCTCCAGCCAAGCCCTATGGGGGTCCAACCAATAATGCTCCTCCACGTACCAGTTCCGTGACTTGTTTCAAGTGCGGGGAATCTGGTCACTATATGCGTGAGTGTCCCCAGACCAACCCCAATCAATCTGCTAAAGCTGTTGGCCGTGGCAAGCCGACAGGAAAAGTGTTTCATGCTAAACCGGTCACCGTTTCACGTGGCCATGTCAACTGTGTCTCTGCCGAAGAAGCTCAAGAAGATCCCAACGTCGTTCTCGGTACGCTTCTTGTTAATTGCCACCCGGCATCTGTTCTTTTCGATACAGGAGCCTCTCATTCCTTTATATCTGAAAATTATGCTCGTTTGCATAACGTTGCATTCTGTGATCTGCCGTCCACTATGGAAATCTCTACCCCTGGGTCTAGATGGCAGACCTCTAGGGTAAGTTATGGAAATGAGATCCAAGTCGATAGACTTGTCTTCCTTGCATCTTTGATAGCCCTTAAATCTTCAGATATTAATATCATTTTGGGTATGGACTGGATGTCAGCTCATCATGCCAAAATTGATTGCTTCTCTAGGACTGTTCAACTCATCCACCCTTCGGGGAAGATAGTCAATGTCTTGACTCGAATAGCCAAGCGACAATTATATTCTCTTAACGCCAGCCCTTTGCCAGACCTTGAGGACGTTCCGGTAGTCCATGACTTCCCGGATGTCTTTCCAGAAGAATTGCCAGGGGTTCCACCTGACAGGGATGTTGAGTTTGTAATAGACCTCATCCCCGGAACCGTTCCGATTGCTAGAAGGCCTTATAAGATGGCACCCCTAGAGCTAGCCAAGCTTAAGAAACAACTCGATGAGTCCTTGAAAAAGGGTTTCATCCGCCCTAGTTCATCTCCGTGGGCTTGCCCCGTCCTATTCGTCAAGAAGAAGGATGGTACGGACCGGATGGTTGTAGATTACCGACCTGTCAATTTGGTCACGATCAAGAACAAATATCCACTTCCCAGGATCAACGACCTGTATGATCAGCTCGTTGGATCCTCAGTCTTTTCCAAGATGGATTTGAGGTTGGGATACCATCAAATCAAAATCAGAAACGGGGACATTCCTAAAACGGCCTTTGTTACTCGTTATGGCCAATACGAGTACACCGTCATGTCCTTCGGTTTAACCAACGCTCCAGCCACCTTTTCTCGGTTAATGAACTCAATCTTCATGGAGTATTTGGATAAATTCGTCGTAGTTTATCTTGATGATATACTCATCTACTCCAAGAACGAGGAAGAACATGCCGAACATCTAAGACTAGTGTTGAAGAAACTTCGAGAGCATCGCCTTTATGCCAAATTTTCAAAATGTGAATTCTGGTTGCCAGAAGTGACCTATCTGGGCCATGTAATATCTGGTAAAGGTATTGCTGTTAACCCTGAGCGAGTTCAAGCCGTCCTTGATTGGACTCCACCCGAATCGGTCAAGCAAGTTCGGAGTTTTCTAGGCTTAGCGAGCTATTGTCGTCGCTTTGTCGAGAACTTCTCCAAAGTTGCTAAACCTCTAACCGAACTCCTCAAGAAAGATAAGAAGTTCGAATGGACTCCACAATGTGAGCACAGCTTTCAGGAACTGAAAAGACGCCTGACTTCTGCTCCTGTGCTGGTACCGCCAGACTTCTCCAAGGACTTTGTTATCTACTGCGACGCCTCGCGACAAGGACTAGGTTGCATTCTTATGCAAGATCGACACGTAATTGCTTACGCTTCACGGCAATTGCACCCACATGAGGAGAATTATCCTACTCATGATCTAGAACTTGCAGCCGTAGTCTATGCACTTAAGACCTGGCGACATTACCTCCTCGGTAATCGTTGCGAAATATTCACTGATCACCAAAGTCTGAAGTACATTTTCACCCAACCGGATTTGAATCTCAGGCAAAGACGTTGGGTTGAATTGATCACAGACTTCGACTTAGGAATAACCTACACCCCAGGGAAAGCCAACGTCATGGCTGATGCGCTAAGTCGTAAATCTTATTGTAACAACCTGATGTTACAACAAAGTCAACCGCTTCTCCATGAGGAATTTCGGAAGCTTAACCTTCACATTGTACCTCAAGGTTTTCTTTCCACCTTGGTGGCAAAACCTACTCTTACGGATCAAATCATCGCTGCCCAAAAGCGAGATAAGGGAATATCTAAAATCAAAGAGAACATTGCTAGCGGAGGTGCTAGTTGTTTCTCCACAAATGATCATGGTGTTGTGTACTTTGAGAATCGTCTAGTGGTTCCCAAGAACCAGCATCTGCGGCAGTTGATCCTTAAGGAGGCCCATGAATCTCCTCTCACCATTCATCCCGGTAGTACTAAGATGTATCAGGACCTACGCCAGAGGTTCTGGTGGACTAGGATGAAGAGAGAAATTGCCCAGTATATTGCAAATTGCGACGTCTGTCGTCGTGTAAAAGCAGAGCATCAACGACCTGCTGGCACCCTTCAACCCTTAGCTATTCCTGAATGGAAATGGGATAAAATTGGTATGGATTTCATTACCGGTTTTCCCAGGACCAAGAGAGGGAATAATGCTATTTTCGTCGTGGTCGATCGTCTTTCCAAAGTAGCTCATTTCCTACCTGTTCGTGAGAGTATAACCGCTAGTCAGCTGGCAGACTTATACATCTCCCGGATAGTGTCTCTCCATGGTGTTCCTTTGGAAATCAATTCGGATCGAGGAAGTCTTTTCACCTCTCGATTTTGGGAAAGTTTCCAAAATGCTATGGGAACTCGTCTCTCTTTTAGCACCGCTTTCCACCCTCAGTCAAGTGGTCAAGTGGAACGCGTCAATCAGATTCTGGAAGACATGCTTCGAGCCTCTGTTATCTCGTTCGGAATGAACTGGGAGAAGTGTCTTCCATTTGCCGAATTCGCTTACAACAACAGCTATCAATCTAGCTTGGGTAAAGCCCCTGTTGAAGTTCTCTATGGACGATGATGTCGAACACCCCTTAACTGGTCAGAGACCGGGGAAAGACAATTCTTTGGCCCGGATATGATTCTGGAAGCAGAAGAACAAGTTCGTATCGTTCGTGAAAAGTTGAAAACAGCCCAATCCCGTCAAAAGAGTCAATATGACCGAAAACATAAGGCTATGACTTTCGAGGTTGACGAGAAGGCTTACCTTCGGGTCACCCCTCTGAAGGGAACCCATCGTTTCGGTATCAAAGGCAAATTGGCTCCTCGTTACATTGGACCTTTTCGCATTCTTGCCAAACGAGGAGAAGTTGCCTACCAATTGGAACTACCTCCGCACCTCTCCAGAGTTCACGATGTCTTCCACGTTTCTCAACTCAGGCGTTGCTTCTCGGATCCTATCCGTGAGGTGGACCACGAAACGCTTGATCTCCAAGATAATCTTACATATCGAGAGTACCCCATTCGTATCCTCGATCAAGCCGAACGTACCACGCGACGTCATAATATCAAGTTTCTCAAGGTTCAATGGTCGCACCATTCTGAGGATGAAGCAACTTGGGAAAGGGAGGATCGTCTTCGACTTGAATATCCCGCCTTCTTCTCGGAGGAACCCAAATCTCGGGACGAGATTCTTTTGAGTGGGGGTGAGTTGTCACACCCTAGCTAGTCATGCATTAGAGTGTTGCATCATGTTTACTCTTTCATCAGAAACTTGAAATGGGGATGACAGAACCCCCAGTCCCCTCTGAAACCAACTAGGGTTACTAAAATAATTTTTCAATGAACCTGAAATGCCCTTCTAAAATGTCCATCATTTTAGCCTTGGTTCAGAACCTCTGACAAAAGTGGTGCACATTTTTCTAGGCCATCATAGGGTCTTTGAATTAAATCATAGATATTTGAATTTGGGCATTTAAAATAATATAAAATATTTAAATGCTCAAATATCTCCAAACTAAAATGTTTCATGTTGGAAATAATCCAACTATGGACCAGGAGTAGTTTGGTGAATTTTGGAGTTGCCTAGGTATTTTAATTAATTCAACAAAGTTGCAGATATATTAAATAAAACAGAAAACACAAAGAGAGGGCAAGACTTACCTGTGCGGCCCAGCCAGCTGGCCGGCCCAGCTAACAGCCGACCCAGCCCAACACTGTAGCTCCCCGTCGTCTTCCTCCCCACGCCCCGAAGCTGCTGCGTGCTCGCGCGCGCGCGGCCGCGCGGCCACCTCCTGCTTGCCGACGCCCTCCTGGCCGCGTGGACGACGTCCGCAGCCGTCCCGATCCCCCCTGCTCTCGCTCACTCTCCCCCGTTTCTCCCTCGCTCTCTCTCGCTCTCGGCCGAAGCACACCGTCGCCGCCGTTCGCCGTAGCCACTGTCTCCGGCCACCCCTCGCTCCCCCGAGTAGCTCAGAAGCTCCGCCACAACTCCCTCTTCCTCCCCACCGCTCCACGAGTCCCCGGAAGCCCTGCATCGCCGCCACGTCGCCGTTCCCCTCTTCGGGCTCCGACCACCGTCGCCGACGAATTCGCCGTCTCCAGCGCGTCCCCGAGCCCGCTTCGACGCCCACTGCAACCGCGGTGAGCTACGCCACCGTTTCCCCCTTTTCTCCCCCTCGTTCCCTCACCGTAGCTTCATCTCCACCACGGCCGAACCTCCGCCGTCGCCGAGCTCGCCGTCGACGCAGCTCCGGTGACCATTTGGTCACCCCGGCGAGTCCAACGCGTTCACAGAACCCAGTAGAGCATCCCTAGCGCCTCACTTTGCTCGACTTCGAGCTCCAGCACCACTCCCGTGCACGACCGAACCCCGGCGGCCGCAGCCGAGCTCACCGCCGTCAACTCCGGCCACCCCGACCCCAACGGACTCCGCCAAGAGCCGCGGGTCGTCCTCAGCTTCACTCCGGTGGTCGCCGCGTTCCATTTGGTGGCCGAAACGACCTAAACCACTATCGCCGCCGCACTGTTGGTCGCCGCCGGCCAGAACTCCGGCGAGCTGATGTGGCCTAGTTGATTAACCACTAATCCACCACCTACTGACGCTGACAAGTGGGCCCAGGGCTTAGTCAAAGCTAACCAGCCCGGGGTCAACGCGGGATTAGCCCCTGTGACACTGACGTGTGGACCCCACACGTCAGGTTTGACCCGAGCCAGCCATGTTGACCTGCTGATGTCACTGTGATGTCAGGCTGACGCAGTAATTGAATTTCTGGATTTAAATTAAATCAGGAAATTCCAGAATATTATTTAAACTTCAAAAATTCATAACTTTTATTCTGTAACTCCAAATTGGACAAATTATATATGAAAAATGATCAGAAAAATCCAATATATCCATCTGTACTATTTTCATGCATGACCAAACAAGTTAAATTGATGTTTTAATCAGAACAAGGAAAGGCACTTTAAAAGGCCATAATTGAATTTGGAATTTGAATCTTTGATTCAAATTTGCTCAAACACTTCTGGCTTTAGTTGCATTAGCCCAACACACTCATATTGCCATGTTTCATGCATGCATCATATTGTTGCACATTGTTTGGTGATGCCTGTGTATCGTTATCCTTTGCGACAGGATCTGTCCCCGAGGAGTACCGTGATTACCCTAACGAAGAATCGTATCCGTGCAACGAACCATCAGGCAAGCAACCAACCATTTGATCATATCGATACAATCCCATGTTCTCGCTCCTGCTCTATTTTACTGCATTAAGACAACGCGATTCAAACTGCTGTGTGCTACGGTAGTTGAACCCATTTCCTCTGCATGACCTGTCATTGCCACAGTAACTAGATGAAACCCACTAGCATGTGTAGGAGTTGATTGAGCCATATGTATGTGTTGTTCCTACCTTGCTATGCCTGCTATGCTTAGAGTTGTGTCAGGTCTGGTTCATCTGGGTGATGGGCTAGAGTGAAATGATTATGTCGGTAATAAGAGTGGTGTGGTGAACACGATTTGGTAAAGGTATCGATGAGAGGCCATGTAGGAGTACATGGTGGGTTGTTTCATTGAAGCCGACCTTAAGCACTGAGATCTGTATGTGTGATTTAAGATACAGCTACTACCATGCATTGGGCCCTGAAATATGACCCCGCTCGACTTCTTATTCACCCTAGCTCTCTGTCCAAGAGTTGCAAGTAGTTTCTGGTGTTTGTAGCCTACTGGAGGCCGTGGACAGCGCTGACCGTAGGGGTGGGCTGTGATGCGGTAGGTACGTGGCCGGGTGTACCGAATACCCGTTAGGTATCTCGGGAACCCTGTTCACATCGTTCGGGGCCGTATGGGAAACCTCGGCCGGACTCCCTGCGGATGGAACCTGAATAGGCGATAAACCTGGACTAGAGGCTTAAGTGTTTAGGTAGGTCGTGGTCTACACCCACGTCGGCTTTCGCTTGAAGTCTGCCGAGCACATGTCGTGTGCAGACGCTAAGTGGTGGAAACATGTATGAAGAAGTACACCCCTGCAGGGTTAACATGATCTATTCGAATAGCCGTGTCCGCGGTAAAGGACTACTTGGTTGCCTATACAGTTCATAGACAAGTAAATGGAAACTACTAAAAGCCTCAAGATAAGTGTGAGTGCCGAGGATGGCTCTTCCGTAGGAAGACGGAGGTGGATCCTCGGTAGTGTATTGAAGTGGTGAGTAGTGGACTCGTGTGCGCAAAACTATTTCAAATTGGAGTATCGTAGGATAGTCTAGCCAAGAGTCAAAGCTGGCTTGCTGCAATAACTCCACCAACCCTTCTTGATACTGTGCATGTATGTAGGATTTGATGTAAGTCTTGCTGAGTACCTTTGTACTCATGTTGCTATAATCTACATTTTTACAGAAGACGCTGCAACCCCTTCTGATGGGTTCTATGTAGACGTTGACATCAACGAGTAGGCTAAAGACCCAGGTGGTGACCCTGAGCTTGTGAAGAACCACGTAGTATAGCTAGGCTTTCCAAGCCTCTTTTATTTTACTAGTTGTCTGTACTCAGACAAGTTACTTCCGCTGTTGGCTTGTATGATTGTATGACTTGTATGTTGGGTCGTGAGACCCGTACCTTTGTGTGTATGTTATGTATGGCTCTCTGAGCCCTAAATAAAGTACTTGTGTCGTAGAGTCATGTTGTGATGCTTCGTTGTAATTGCACATATCGAGCATAATGTGTGTATGATTGAAATGCTTGGTATGTGTGGGATCTGACTATCTAGTTGTTTATCTTTAGTAGCCTCTCTTACCGGGAAATGTCTCCTAGTGTTACCGCTGAGCCATGGTAGCTTGCTACTGCTCTGGAACACTTAGGCTGGCCGGCATGTGTCCTTCTTCGTTCCTGTGTCTGTCCCTTCGGGGAAATGTCACGCTTTGAGTACCGGAGTCCTGTTAGCCCGCTACAGCCCGGTTTACCGGAGTCCTGCTAGCCCAGTGCTACAGCCCGGACCCACTTGCTGATGACCGACACGTTCGAAGCTGGGTCATGGATGCCTGTCCCTGTAAGTCTGTGCCACTTTGGGTTTACGACTAGTCATGTCAGCCCGGGCTCTTTATCATATGGATGCTAGCGACACTATCATATACGTGAGCCAAAAGGCGCAAACGGTCCCGGGAAAAAGGTAAGACGACACCCGTGGGGATACCGTGCGTGAGGCCGCAAAGTGATATGAGGTGTTACCAGCTAGATCGATGTGACATCGAGTCGGGGTCCTGACAGTACCACAATTGATTAGACATGTCCCCAAGAGTAAAGATATGCAATGAATTTAAATGATTTCTTTCCCTTAGATGTCTTGCTCCCCGGAATCTAACATGGGATACTGGAGAAGATAGGGAACAGAAAATCAGAGCTGAAAGATATAAATGAACAGAAAATCAGAGCTGAAAGATATAAATGAACAGAAAAACAGAGCTGAAAGATAGGGAACAAAAAATCATGCTGGTTCAAAGTCCCTTGTGGCTAAGGCTTTCCGTCACGGATTTTATTGGCTGATGGCTCATGTTGATGCAGTAGATCTGGTCAGTAAATGTGATGGGTGTCAGAAATTTTCACGGCGAGCTCATGTGCCGGCTCAAGAATTGAGGATGGTACCAATTACTTGAATGTTTGCTGTGTGGGGGCTTGACATGGTTGGGCCTTTCAAAAGATCCAAGGATAAAAGACCCACCTTTTGGTGGCAGTGGATAAATTTATAAAGTGGGTGGAAGCAGAGCCGGTTAGTAAATGTGATGCGGCAACGGCGGTTCAATTCATGGAAAAGGTGATTTTCCGTTTTGGTTTCCCCCATAGCGTCATAACTGATAATGGCACTAACTTGTCCAAGGGGGCCATGGAGGAGTTCTGTCAACATGAGCATATCCGGCTTGATGTCTCATCGGTGGCTCACCCCCAATCCAATGGTCAAGCAGAAAGAGCCAATCAGGAGATTTTAAAGGGTATCAAGCCCTGACTTTTAGTTCCTTTGCAACAAACGCCGGATTGTTGGGTGGAGGAGTTACCATCAATGTTATGGAGCATCAATACTACCCCCAACAAATCTACGGGTTATACCCCTTTCTTCATGGTTTATGGAGCAGAGGCAGTTCTTCCTAGTGACATCCTCCATGACTCGCCCCGAGTGGCGGCTTACGTGGAAGCTAACAACGAGCAAGTATGTCGGGAGGCACTTGACCTGTTGGATGAAAAGCGTGACTTGGCAGCATCCCGCTCGGCAATTTACCAACAGGACCTGCGGCGTTATCACAACCGCCGGGTTAAATCCAGAACCTTTCAAGAAGGCAACTTGGTGCTCTGGCTCATCCAGGATCAGACTGATGCACACAAGTTATCCCCACCTTGGGAAGGGCCCTTTGTGGTCAGCAAGAATTTAAATAACGGGTCATACTACCTTATCGATGTTCGAGAGCACAAAGACTCACGTAAGTCGGAGGAGGAGACCCGCCGGCCGTGGAATATAGCTCATCTTCGGCCTTACTACACTTGAGCCACCGGCTCTCATGATGTACATATCTTGGTGATTTATATATTATCAATAATAAAGCAGGACCTCTGTCCTTTTCATCCCCAAAGATCATATGTCTTCATTGTCATAATTTCAAAAAAGACCATTGGGGGCTGATCATATTCGAATCTTGATTAACCCCTTTGGCATAGCTTCCTGATTGTATTCGAATCATAGCTGTTCAAATGAACTTGATCATTTGGGGGCTGGGTCGTATTTGAATCATAGCTTAACCCCTTTTTATGCGACCCTGATCGTATTTGAATCAAAGTCGTTAAATATTCTCAAGGTCACTCCGGGGCTTCCTGTTCAAACATACGTCATATTCGAACCAGAGAGAACATAGCTGTCGGTACCCACTTGATCGGCGCAATGCCAAAACCCAATTGGGGGCTTCTTGATCGTATACGAATCATAGCTTAATCCCTCTTGGGTCCGACTCAGATCGTATTTGAATCGGAGTCATTAAATATTCTCAAGGTCATTTGGGGGCTTCCTGTTCAAACATAGGTCGTATTCGAACCAAAGAGAACATAGCTGTCGGTACCCTCTTGATCGGAGCAATGCCAAAGCCACTGGGGGCTACATGGTCATATTCAAACCCTAGCTTAACCCCTTTGGGATGGTTTACTGATCGTATTCGAATCAGAAGCCTTAATTTGTCTTTCTATTCTTTTTGCATAAGTCTTTTTTGAAAACACTCTTTGGATTTGTCTTGAGACCTTTTCTGTGTTCATGTTCTAAGGCATATAAGGTTCCTGTTTAAGCCGGCTTGACTTTGAACAATCAGTCGCCCGGCATGTGACAAACTCCAATTGAAGTCATGACTTCTAAAGTGGGTCATCACCCTTACTGTACAGGTCAGATAAACCGACAGTAAAACATTTTCGACATATCAGGTATGATGTTATCAGTTATATTGAAAAGTTCTGATTCTCATTAGGATTATTTATAACTCATATTTCACATTGATAATTATGTGGGATAATTATGACCCGCCTTGCGGTAAGCCACCAAGTGTCTCTGTGATCTATCTCTCTGTGCATGACAGATTATCGGCATTTTTTTGCACAAGGTAAATAAAAAGTGTAAAGACAGAGTAAATATATGATGGCGGCTTAAACAGTATTAAGGCATCAAAACGTGCACGAAGGCACAACACAACAAAGTCATTTCTACTCCTATTACATGACTCTCTGAGTCAAAATGATTAACATTGTTTTTCAGTAAGACTACAAGTATGAGCCGCCCAGCGGATCAATTCTCTTGATGGCCTAAAGCTTCCGGATCGATCCTTTCCACTTCTTCGTCCTGTTCCTGGTCCTAGAAGGTTGATGACCACCAGTCAATGCCAATCAAAGCTTTAAATTCAGCTTCGTCATCAATTAACCTGGCCGGGTCAACCTCAGGGGCGAAGGTATGCTTACGAGTTGGTGGAATCAAACTTGTTAGAGTATGTTGTGGCATTCGGATTCTCTGGTTCTCTGCATCATAACCCGCCTGGTACTTCGTGAGATCCACCTCTTCAGCAATTAGGGTGGACACAGGGTGTATTGCCTTCACACAAGCAGTAAAATCTTCTTGTTCAAAGGGCGCACCATCTTCTTTCATGCTCGGATAACCAATAGCGATGTCAGCCGGGTCTAGTTCCGGAAGCCAAGCTTTGGCCCGGCTCAACGTGGCTACAGCTCTGGGTCTCGCAGATGATCGCTTCAATTCAGTAATCCGTTGGGGCAGCACAGAAAGCTTCCTTAGCACATCTGCCAAAAGTGTGGGAACTTCATTGGACAGGGCCACGGTGGCTAAGGCACGCTGAGACCCGGTGTAGAGTTGCTCCACCAGTGTATAAACTGCCTTCAGCTTTATCAAAATGTCCTGTTTAAGATTTGTGCTCCTGGGGCCTGCATAGCAATGTCAGGTGCATTAAGAACAAATTTATATGATCATTGATAAGTATACAATATTTATAACTTGCAGGGAGACTTACCAAAGATTGCAGTAACCATTTGGGTCACGTGGCGTTTTAAGCCAGACAGTTCATTGGTTGCCTTTTCAAGAGCCGCCTCTTCCTTGTCAGCTCATTGGGTTAGGGCATTATTTTCATCAGCCCAAGCTTTTCTCTCCATCTCAAAGTTGGCCTTCAGCTTCTCTTGTTCAGATATACTAAATTCAAACTTGGAGTTGGCCCTTTGGGTTTCTGTCTCTTGTGATTGTAGGCGGTTCTTTAAGTCAGAGATTTCTGATTGAAATTGACTAGTGGCAACCTGCACAAATACCGGATCAAAGTCACGACTATTAGCATATCATATTCAAGTCCCAAGCACTTTGCAAGCAAAGCACTTGACACTTGGGGGCTAATGTCTACCGCAGAAGTCTATTTATAATGGCGGTTCATGAGAGTAAGTCCCAACCGTTTTGCAAGCAAAGCACTTGACACTTGGGGGCTAATGTCTACTGCGGAAGTCTATTTATAGTGGTGGTTCATAAGATTGGCGATTCACAAAATTAAAGTCCCAAGCACTTTGCAAGCAAGACTACTTGGCACTTGGGGGCTAATGCATATTGCAGTTCAAACTATGCAGTTAATATGTTCTACACAAGCATGAGAAGGACCGGCTCATTCATTTTGATTAAACCGGCCCTTGGGGGCTACGGATTAAGCCGGATTCTTACAGGTTTTTAATCTAAAGACATTGTTAATACTTGTCTGACGTTTTCTAAGTCTACAACATATTCATCATAAGAAATAGACTTGGGGGATGGCATAATAAGAATGATTCAGGGGAAAGAGGAGATCATACCTCAAACTTATGGTGCATCTGGTTCACCATGTCGATTTCAACGTCGCGGCTACTGTGCACCTGGCTGAGATAGCCAGATAAAACATCTCCGACACTCATGTGAGAGTAATCCGTAAGGTCAAATCTGACCTTACGACGTTCCAGGAGTTCTTCTTTGGCAGTGCATTTGGCAAGCACAGTAGGCCTTCCCGGCTCAGTGTAACTGGTCTTGGTAATCTCAACTTCAGCTTCTTGAGGGTTGTTTCTCTTGACTGGGCTTGAGACTTCAGGATTTTCAGAACCATCAAGAGCTTGCTCGGCAGGCGGGTCAGCGGCTGATGTTGGCGGTTCATGCGCTGGCTCAGGCGGCAGCTCAGTAGCAGAGGTTTCCGGTATGACCGTCTGAAGTGCCGGTTCTTTGAGAGTTGGCTCATCAACCGACTTGTCCTTCTTGGCCTTCTTGCTAACCTTTGCTTTGCCGCTACATAAGATCAAAAGGTCAGTATAAACATAAAAATTCAAAGTACAAGATAATTAAAGTCATCATTACCCTGGAGCGGTCTTGAAAGCCGGCAAGTTGGATTGAATAGAGTCGCCGAAAGAAGGAGAGGTTTCCTGATAATTCGAGTCAGAAGGATTCAGTGGCTGACGAGTGAGACCCGCCAAAGGATAAGAGGAATCTAAGACGGAGATGACCTCATTCCGACGTTTTCTTGGTGTATTGGGTAGACCGAAGGAGAGTTCTGCATCTTTCGTGGTCTGGGTCTGCCTCTGGCTCTCATGAATCTGTCGCTTCAAAAGAAATCAAGGATCTTGATAAGCTAAGGGATGTGAAAATCTTACTTTCCGGGTTACTTGACGGGGTTTTTGGCGCGACAAAGGCTCTGAGCCGGAGGAAATAATAGTTACCTCTTCTTCCACCCCGCGGCTCATGCCCGTGTCATCCTGATCATAATCAGTATCAATAAGGTATTTAAAAAATGAACCAAGGGAGTCAAGAGCTACCTCCAACTCAGAAGAATCATCTAGCTGAAGCTGCTCAGAAGCACTGGGTTTCTTTCGGCATCTCTTTGCGGCGGCTCTCCTGGCGGCTCTCTTGGCCTTCCTGTCTCTGTTTGCAGCCTCGTGGTCGTATTTGACTTTCCAGAATTTGTCATCAGCCTGCAAAGTCAGCAAAAATTTGAGTACAGTCAAAACATCAATATTGGAAATGATTTGTTCAGCTTGGTGACTTACCGCTGGAGCCGTGTTGGTTGTGCAGAAAGGGCTTAAGCCCACCTTGCCGTAGTCTATTAAGCTTTCATTGAGGAGACACTTGGTCATATCATTGACGACATGATCGGGCAGATTGTCAGGGCTGTGTCGCTGAGGGTCATCTTTTTTGCCTGAGTACTTGCACATTAAACCGGGGCGGCGGCTTAATGGAATGATCCGCCAGGCATACTAGGCCCGGACCAAGTCGATGTCGTTTAACACGTTCCCCAGAAGAGTTTTGATTTTGGCCAAAGTGGGGGCAAGCGTTTTGCGTTCGGCGGGTGATATCTTGTCAGGCAGTGGGTGATTGGAATCCAGACGCAAGGCGCGAAAACCAGGCAGAGGATTCTCATCAGTTGGGAAAGTATCTTGGCAATAAAACCATGTTTGATTCCAGTCCTTAGGATGGCTCGGCGGATTGGCATAAGGAAAAATGATGTCTCTCCGACGCTGGATTGAGACGCCGCCAAGTTCCAAGTTGTGTCCGCTGGCACATTCATTTTGGCGGTTCAAGTAGAATAACTCTCTGAAGATTAGCAGGTTGGGTTCTTCTCCAAGATACACCTCGCTGAACACTTGAAAATTGCAGATATTAGACACGGATTTGGGTCCGATGTCTTGATGGTGGAGATCAAAGAAGTGCACGACATCTCTAAAGAATTTTGAACTGGGTGGTGAGAAACCCCGGTTCATATGATCCATGAAAACAATCACCTCCCCTTCCTTGGGTTGAGGTCTCTCTTCTGTCGGGTCAGGGGCACGGTATGACATGACATCCCTTTTTGGTAGATAACCAACTTTCACAAAGTCTTTGAGAGTCTGCTTGGTGACGATGGACGGGACCCAGTTGCATGAAGTTCTTGTCTTAGGTGACATTGTGATGGAAGCCTAAGAAAGGATAAAGATTTTTGGTTCAAATTTAAGCCAGAGGAACTTTTGCAGTGCATATTCATGATGGCGGCTTATGAAGGGGCCTAATGGTATAAGGCTAATTATGACAAATTATTTAAGCCGCCATGGGCGGTCAAGATCATCAACCAAGAAGTATCTTTTAAGCCGGTGATAACAGTCGCCATGGTTAGGGGGATCTAACAGATACACATTTTTGCCTAAGTGTGGCATAAACAAGTTTCACAAGTTGCAGCTACTATTTTGGATCAAACGGCTGTTCAGGAAAGAAACTATTCTAGACCTAAAAACAGACTACATATGAGTTCATCAGTTCTAAGAAGGCCTCTTTGCAATATAAAGGGATCTGCTGGTATCAAAAATGAGTGTGAAACAGCTATCGCATAAGTTTTATACTATTCTTGGATCAAAGGAGGCTGCAGTGTTAGAACTATGAAGAACCGAGATGAATAGCGAAGAACACAGGAAGAACCTACGAACCCTAATGCAGATCTGGAGTAGGGGGAGAAGAAAGCTTACGACTACAGGGTTGCTGCGGAGGTTCGCCGCTGTTCTTTGGACAGATTCAGGTCGATGCAGCGTCCGAGGTCGACGAAGACGAGGGGCGCAGCGGTGGCGGAGCTCGAGCAGCAGTAGGGTGTGCGAGGAAGAAGATGCGGGAAGGGGAAGAATGAAGAAAGACCTGGCCGGGTCTATTTATAAGGAAAAATTGATGAGTGGGCACGAAAAACGAGGAGGCCAAAGGCATAAATTATCCAATTAACAAGGACGCCTCGATTTTCAGGATGGTCTTTAAAATAAGGATCCGTTGAGATATATTGGACAAAGCATAAATTGATGACAGATGACGTCACGACGGGTTATCCCAAATCAAGAGGCTGACGTCACGGCGGGTTAAGTTCTCACATAAAGAGGAAGCAGAAGATTTTTTTTTCTTAAGTGTTGAAGATTGACATGAACCAGTTCAAATCAATCTGGGGCCTAATGTTGGGGATATAACTAGGCATGACCCGCCCAGGAGGGGCCGGGTCACACCTATGACGAAGCCCACTGAAGACACTTGAAGATGGCGGCTCACTTAAAGGCCCAAGGCCCAGAGGCGACTTAAGGCCTGTAGAGATAAACCACCATATATGTATAACTAGTATTGTAAGACAAGAATAGAGAGAGACCGAGCCGGACACAGTTTATGAACCGGCCGGGACTCTGTGAGCCACTAGGCGTCGACCTATGTATATAAAGGGATGACCCGGCGGTGGTTCAGGGCAAGTAACATCAGATCGAGAGCTAGGTCAAGCGGATTCTCTCCCTGGTTATCCAGTCATAAGCAATCCCACCCAAAACTGGATCATAGGCTTTTACCTTCACTGCAAGGGGACGAACCAGTATAAACCTCATGTCCTTTGTCCCATTTAACCCCTTTAAGCTTCCTAGTTGCGATGGCTCCACGACCAAGTCCTTACGCTAGGACATCTGACATGAAAATTCCACGACAGGTTTTGTTTGTCCAACTTGATCTATTTATCTTGCAATGGGAAGAGGTGCCCGGTAGTGGGTTCAATCTTACGGTGCTTGATCCTAGTGACAGAAAGGGAACCGACACGTGTGTATCGTTGCTACTAAGGATAAAAAGACGGTATCCATATCTGCCGCAATAGATAAACGGATCTTGTATACATCATGTCATTGTTCTTATTGCATTACTCCATTTTTCCATGAACTTAATACACTAGATGCATGTTGGATAGCGGTCGATGTGTGGAGTAATAGTAGTAGATGCAGGAATGAGTCGGTCTACTAATCTTGGACATGATGCCTATGTAATGATCATTGCCTGGATATCATCATAATTATTTGAAGTTCTATCAATTGCCCAACAATAATTTGTTCACCCATCGTTTGCTATTTTTCTCGAGAGAAACCACTAGTGAAACCTACGGCCCCAGGGTCTTCTTTCTCATATATTTGCCTTGCGATCTACTTTTTCCTTGCGTTTATTTTCAGATCTATTAAACCAAAAAAATACAAAAATACCTTGCTACAATTTATTTGTTCCGTGACCTATTTATCCCATCTACAAATTTACCTCATGTCCTTTGCCTATCTTGAGGCGTCGTACCCCGAAAGGGATTGACAACCCCTTTAACAGGTCGGGTTGCAAGGTGTTGTTATTTGTGTGAAGGGGCTATTTACATTGTGTTGCTTGGTTGTCCTACTGGTTCGATAACCTTGGTTTAATATCTGAGGGAAATACCTACCACCGTTGTGCTGCATCATCCCTTCCTCTTTGGGGAAATACCGACGTAGCTTCAAGCGGCATCGAAAGGAATTTCTGGCACCGTTGCCGGGGAGGATATTCAACATAACCAGGTTCCTAATCACAAATCTCATCTCCTTGCAATTTACATTATTTGCCTCTCGTTTTCCTCTCCCCCACTTCACAAATTTTTTTATGTTTTATTCGCCTCTCTTTTTCCGTTCGTCGTTTTATTGCCGGATTTGTTTTTGAGTGCAATCTTGTTGTGTGGTCATCATGACTCAAGAGAACACCAAACTATGTGACTTCTCAAATGCCAACAACAATGATTTTATTGGCACTCCGCTTGCTCCTCCCGCCACTAGTGCGGAGACTTGTGATATTAATACTGCTTTGCTGAATCTTGTTATGAAAGACCAATTTTCCGGTACTCCTAATGAGGATGTCGCGTCCTATCTTAATACCTTCGTGGAATTATGCGATATGCAAAATAAAAAGGATGTGGACAATGATGTGGTCAAGATTAAATTATTTCCATTTTCTTTGCGTGATTCTGCAAAAAATTGGTTCTCTTCTTTGCCTCGCAATATTATTGATTCTTGGTATAAGTGCAAAGATGCTTTTATCACTAAGTATTTTCCTCGCGCAAAAATTATTTCCCTTAGAACCCAGTCATTAATTTCAAGCAACTTGAACATGAGCATGTTGCACAATCTTGGGAAATGATGAAAATGATGCTAAGGAATTGCCCAACTCATGGGTTAAATCTTTGTATGATCATACAAAAAATTTACGCGGGGTTGAATTTTGTTTCTCGTAATCTTTTAGATTCCGCCGCGGGTGGTACTTTTATGGAAATTACCTTGGGTGAAACCACAAAATTTCTTGATAATATCATGGCAAATTATTCACAATGGCATACCGAAAGGGCTCCTACTAGTAAAAAAGTTAATTCGTTGAAGATATTTCTTCTTTGAGTAAAAAGTTGATGCTCTTATGAAATTGGTTGCTAGTAAAAGTGCTCCTATTGATTTTAATGATATGCCTTTGCCTACTTTTATTGAGCAAAATAGTGATGCCATAGATGTGAATTTTATTTCTCGCAATAATTTCAACAACAATGCTTATAGAGGTTATTTTAATCCTAGGCTTTTTCCTAGTAATTCCTCTAATAATTATGGTAATTCCAATGGAAATCAATCTTACAATAATAATAGGAATACCTATGATCTTGAGAGCAATATTAAAGAATTTATCAACACACAAAAGGTTTTCAACACTTCCATAGAAGAAAAGTTGAATAAGATGATGATTTGTCTAGAAGTGTTGATAGAATTGCTCATGATGTGGAAAATCTCAAGATGAAATTTTTTGTGCCTAAAGTAGATGAATCAATTAAAGCTATTTATGTTTCTATGGATTAAAATAAGAAAAGAACCGCTATGCTTAGAGCTAAAAGAGAATTTTTAGAAAAAACGTTTCCTAGTGATTTCTTTAGCAAAAGTGACGAAGATCTTAAAATGATTGGTGTTTCGTCTATTGATTCCTTGTTTAAAATTAAGATTGATGAAAAAGGGACTGGGGAAGACTCAACTTTAGGTAGAAGGCGTCCTGATATTTCGGAGGGTGAAAATCTTGTTGAGAAAATTGATAAAAGTGGGTTTGAAGAGGTCAAAACTTTAACTAGTGATGTGCCCACACTTTTGGATTACAAAAAATTTATTATGATAGTTGCTCTTTGATTGATTGTATTTATTTGTTGTAATCCATGATAAATTCACCCCATGCTTATCAACAAAATAAAGCTTTCACTAAACATATTGTTGATGTCATGATGAAAGCTTTTGAAGAAAAATTGGAATTAGAAGTTTCAATTCCTAGAAAATGGCATGACGAATGAGAACCTACTATCAAAGTCAAGATTAAAAATTATGAGTGTTTTGCTTTGTGTGACTTGGGTGCTAGTGTTTCTACAATTCCGAAATCTTTATGTGATGTGCTTCGTCTTACCGATATTGAAGAATGCTCTTTAAACTTGCACTTATTAGCGTATTCTACTATTAAAAAACCTAAGGGAAGGATTAATGATGTTATTATTCTTGCAAATAGGAATTATGTGCCCATAGATTTTATTGTTCTTGATATTGATCGCAATCCGTCTTGTCCAATTATTCTTGGTAGACCGTTTTTTCGTACTATTGGTGCCGTGATTGATATGAAAGAAGGCAATATTAAATTTCAATTTCCACTAAGGAAGGGAATGGAACACTTACCTAGACCAAGAATTAGGCCACCATAGAATCAATCATGAGGGCATTTTATGGATCTAGAACCAATGATGACAAAACTTAGATCCTTGCTTTACGCCTAGCTAAGGGCGTAAAACTATAGTGCTTGTTGGGAGGAAACCAATGAATAAAATTTATTTTTGCATTTTGCTTTCTGTTTTTGAGTCTTAGAACAATTATGCTACTGTTATGATTGTGTTTTTTGTGTTTTAGTTAGTGTTTGTGCCAAGTAAAGCCTGTAGGATCTTCTGGGGTGATAGTTGTTTGATCTTGCTGAAAAAGACAGAAAAACTTTGCGGTCATGAAAAAAATTCTCTTAAATCACAGAAAGATCTTTTGCGCTGATTCTTTTTGCATAAGATTAATATACAAAATATCATGGTCGTCCTAATTTGGTGGAATTTTTGGAGTTACAAAAGTATTTGAAAGTTCCAGATTACTACAGACTGTTCTGTTTGGACGGATTCTATTTTCTTTGTGTTGTGTGCTTATTTTGATGGCTCTATGGTTTTCTCTGATGAGTTTTTGCCATAGAAAAGTTGGAATACAGTATATATAATACAAAAACAAAATAATAATTGGTTTTACACATCACTTATAGTAGTGGTTTTCTTTCTTTTACTATAGGATCTCACAAGGGTTTTGTTGAGTTTTATGTGATTGAAGTTTTCGAGTTTTGGGTTATCTTACGATGGATGAAAGAAGGATAGAAGAGCCTAAGCTTGGGGATGTCCTGGCACCCCAAGCTATTATCCAAGAATGAGCAACCAACTAAGCTTGGGGATGCCCCCGAGTGGCATCCCCTCTTTCTTCTAACGACCATCGGTATTTTACTCAAGACTATATTTTTATTCGTCACATGATATGTGTTTTGCTTGGAGCGTCTTGTATGATATGTGTCTTTGCTTGTTTTGTTTTGTGTTTTAAGTCATCAATCCTTTCTGGACACACCTATTTGAGAGAGCCAAAATTATGTCATGACTTGTTAGAATTGCTCTGTATGCTTCACTTAAATTTTTATGAGCAAAGAACTTGCTCTAGTGTTTCACTTATGTATTTTTGAGCACGGTGTGCTTAGTATTTTTTGAAGAAATGCTCTCTTGCTTCACTTAGATTTATTTGAGAGTTAGTAAATTTTTTAAGAAATTCTCTCTTGCTTCACTTAAATTATTTTGAGAGAAAGAAAATATGTTATGCTCATGATCTTCACTTATATTTGTTTGAGCTTATGAAAAGCAACACATGAAAATTAGTCCCAAAGTGATAGATACCCAAGAAGGATAAAGAAAGAAAAATATGTCATGAAGATCATTGGACAAAATAAAATTGATTCTTAGTAATAGTTTTCAGATATGATGATGTGATATGTGAGTTATGTTGATGAGTAATTGTCCTCTAGTAAGAATATTGGTGTTAAGGTTTGTGATTCCCTATGCATGCACGAAAGTCAATAATCATGCAATGAAAATTATATCCTACTTATGGTGCATTATTCGGTGTTAATTATGCTTAATTCTTGCTTATGAGATTATTCATTTCTTGGTTGGTCGCTTCTCAATCTTTTTGCTAGCCTTCATTTTGCACCAAGTACGACCTCTACTTGTGCATCCAAAATCCTTTAAAACAGTTTTGCCACATGAGTCCACTATATCTACCTATATGCGGTATTCTTTTGCCGTTCTAAGCAAATTTGCATGTGCTATCTCTAATTTTCAAAATGAACTTCTCTTTTGTGTGTTTGTTTCGCTCGCGGAACGGTAACGTGTAGCTAATATTTTCCATGGTAGATGTGTTATTCTCACAATGAGTGTTTATTCACTTGTCATTGCATGAGAGTAAGGCAAAGGCATTAGGGATGCCCAGTCATGAAATGAAAAAATGAATTTACTTTATGTTGTCAAATAATAAATTCCTTGGAAAGTGTTGGTATGGAGGGCACCCGTGGATACGGCTAGCCATGGAAAGTGAAAGTTATGGTGGAAAAAGGAATAAACTTTATTTTCTGTTTGGGAACCGCCTGTGATATATCTAGCATGGAAAGTGTTGTGATGCTCCAAGTCGTTTTCATTGGTGGGATGGATACACCTCCCAAAATGTTTTTATCTCTATTTTTTCGCTTTGAGCTCTAGCACCTCTACAAATCCCCACTTCCCTCTACGAAGGGCCTTTCTTTTAATTTATGCAATTTTTATTTGTCAAATTGAGTCTCCATCCTCTCTTATAAAAGCACCAACTAGGGGACAATATGATCGTACTTAAGTATTGGGTGTAGCTAATATTCAAGTGTGTTTCATGAATGGATCAATGTTTGAGCATGATCGGCTAGGGATAACTTGTTTTAGCATTGATATTTTGAAAGACATGGTTGCTTATTTATACGCTTGAGTATCTAAATTATTATGTCAAAACTAGACTATTGCTTTGAATCACATAAAAGTCCAAATGTCGATGCTATAAAGCAAAGAATATGATATGACATGATAAACAACACTCCACATCAAAAATTCTGTTTTCATCACTTACCTACTCGAGGACAAGCAGAAGTTAAGCTTGGGGATGCTGATACATCTCCAATGTATCTATAATTTTTGATTATTCCATGTTGTTTTATTATCAATCTTGGATGTTTTATAATCATTATATAGTCATTTTATATCATTTTTAGTACTAACCTATTGACATAGTGCCAAGTGTCAGTTACTGTTTTCTGCATGTTTTTTACATCGCAGGAAATCAATAATGGATGGAGTCCAGATGCCACGCCAATTTACGATGATTTTTTATGGACTAAAAGGAAGAAGATGGGACCTGGTTGCACCTGGGGGGAGTCCCGAGGAGGGGACAACCCACCAGGGCGCGCTAGGAGGCCCATGCGCGCCCTCGTGGGTTGTGCCCACCTCGGGTGCCCCTGGACCGGCTCTTTGCTCTATAAATAGCCCAATATTCCAGAAACCCTAGGGGAGTCGACGCAATTTTCATCCAGCCGCCGCAGAGTCCAGAACCACCAAATCCAATCTAGACACCATCACGGAGGGGTTCACCACTTCCATTGGTGCCTCCCCGATGATGCGTGAGTAGTTCTTTGTAGACCTTCGGGTCCGTAGTTAGTAGCTAGATGGCTTCCTCTTTCTCTCTCTTGATTATCAATACAATAGTCTCTTGGAGATCCATATGATGTAAGTCTTTTGGCGATGTGTTTGTTGGGATCTGATGAACTTCGAGTTTATGATCAGTTATATCTTTTTATATCCATGAAAGTTATTTGAGTTCTTTGATCTCTTATATGCGTGGTCTCTTATAGCCTCGTATTTCTTCTCCGATATTTGGGTTTTGTTTGGCCAACTTGATCTATTTATCTTGCAATGGGAAGAGGTTCCGGGTAGTGGGTTCGATCTTACGGTGCTTGATCCCAGTGACAGAAAGGGAACCGACACGTATGTATCATTGCTAGTAAGGATAAAAAGACGGGATCCATATCTGCCGCAATAGATAAACGGATCTTGTCTACATCATGTCATTGTTCTTATTGCATTACTCCATTTTCCCATGAACTTAATACACTAGATGCATGCTGGATAGCGGTCGATGTGTGGAGTAATAGTAGTAGATGCATGCAGGAGTCGGTCTACTAATCTTGGACATGATGCATATGTAATGATCATTTCCTGGATATCGTCATAATTATTGGAAGTTCTATCAATCGCCCAACAGTAATTTGTTCACCCACCGTTTGCTATTTTTCTCGAGAGAAGCCACTAGTGAAACCAACGGCCCCCGGGTCTCCTTTATCATATATTTGCCTTGCGATCTACTTTTTCCTTGCGTTTATTTTCAGATAAATTAAACCAAAAAAAATACAAAAATACCTTGCTGCAATCTATTTATTCCGCAATCTATTTATCTCATCTACAAATTTACCTCACGTCCTTTGCCTATCTTGAGGCGCCGTACCCCGAAAGGGATTGACAACCCCTTTAACACGTTGGGTTGCGAGGTGTTGTTATTTGTGTGGAGGGGTTGTTTATGTTGTGTTGCTTGGTTCTCCTACTGGTTCGATAACCTTGGTTTCATATCTGAGGGAAATACCTATCACCTCTATGCTGCATCATCCCTTCCTCTTTGGGAAATACCAACGTAGATTCAAGTGGCATCAGTACACCTTCAGATCCGTCCCGATCAAGTACTGAACGTACGACACCTCCGCGTTCAGCACACGTTCAGCTCAATGACATCCTCACCTTCTCGATCCAGCAAGAGAGGCGAAGTAGTAGATGAGTTCTAGCAGCACGACGGCGTGGTGACGGTTGGTGATGAAGAACAATCTCTACAGGGCTTCGCCAAGCACTACAGAAACTAGATGGAGGATAAACTAGAGGGACGGGGTTGCCGTTACACGGCTTGGTGTATCTTGATGTGTTTCCAGGTGCTAGCCCGACCCCTCTATTTATATGTTGAGCCCTGGGGTCATAACTTGGAGAAAGAGCCTCCTCAAAGTCGGTTTTGCCTGCAAGAAAGAGTCCTTCTCGGACTTCCAGGACTAGATGTCACAGTCCTTGGCGTCTGGCTTGGACGCCATGGCTCTCGGTGTCTGGCCCAGGGCCAGACGCCAGGGTCTCCGGCGTTTGGCCCCCTTGCCTCCGCAAAACTCCTTTAAAGCCCCGTGGGCTTTACCCCTTGGCATAAGCATATTATACTATATATCAATCTTTACCTCCGAACCATTCCAGAGCTCCTCGTCATGTCCGTGATCTCATCTGGGACTCCGAACAACATTTGGTCACCAACATACATAACTCATATAATACTATATCGTCAATGAACGTTAAGCGTGTGCACCCTACGAGTTCGAGATTGATGTAGACATGACCGAGATGTTTCTCCGGTCAATAGCCAATAGCGAGACCTGGATGCCCATATTGGTTCCTACATCTTCCATGAAGATCTTTATCGGTCAAACCTTTATGACAACATAAGTAATTCCCTTTATCCATCGGTATGTTACTTGCCCGAGATAAGATCGTCGGTATCTTCATATCGAGTTCATTCTCGTTACTACCAAGTATCTTTACTCGTTCTGTAATACATCATCTTGCAACTAACACATTAGTCACTTTGCTTGCAAGGCTTATTATGATGTGAATTACCGAGAGGGCTCAGAGATACCTCTCCTATACTCGGAGTGACAAATCCTAATCTCGATCTGTGCCAACTCAACAAACACCTTCGGAGATACATGTAGAGCATCTTTATGATCACCCACTCACGTTGTGACGTTTGATAGCACACAAGTCATTCCTCCAGTAGCCGGGAGTTGCATAATCTCATAGTTGAAATAATATGTATTTGACATGAAGAAAGCAATAGCAATAAACTGAACGATCAATATGCTAAGCTAATGGATGAGTCTTGTCCATCACATCATTCTCCTAATAATGTGATCCCGTTATCAAATGACAACACATGTCCATGGTTAGGAAACCTGTAGAGGCTTACTTGGGACACGGTATTTGTTTATGTATCCGCACATGTATTTAAAGTTTCCGATCAATACAATTCTAGCATTAATAATAAACCTTTATCATGAATAAGGAAATAACAACTTTATTATTGCCTCTAGCGCATATTTCCTTCACATCTCTGGGCCGATCCTATTTGAGGGAGCTCCTATTTGGCGACCTGGGCGCCGATGACGAGGAAACGTACCCGCCCCCGCCCCCGCTCTGTTAGGACGGCCCATCCGAGAGGGGGGAAACCTTTTTTTTGTTTTGCTGATTTTATCTTTTCTATTTTTCTTTTTTTTTCAAAAAATTCAGAGTTTTAAAAAAAGTTATAAATTTTTAAATAATTGAATATTTTGAAAAAAATGGTCAAGAAATTACAAAATGACAGTGAATTCATAAAATGCTGCAAGGTAGTAGGGCGCGGCTATGTGCCGTTTGCTGCGAGGTGCATGTCTTCCTTGTCTACACGGCAAAAGTGGTGGGTCGCCCTAGTAAGACGTGGCTCGCCAGTGGTTGAGTAATTTAGAACCACGAATTTGAGAAAAAACTATGTAAAGATAGTACGGAAAACCAAATATAAATATAGTAAAACAAATTGTTAGCACAGTTTTTGAAAAATATTGATACATTTCAGAAAAAATGTCTGGTAATAAAAAGGCTTCCCGTATTTTAAAAAATAGATAAAATTTCAATTTTGTGTATATATTGTAAAAAAGGTTTGTGCAATTTGAAAAAAGGTTTCATAACATTAGAAAAATATATGTGAAGATTTATGGAAATATACCTGCATTTAAAAAATGTTTTTGTGACATTATTGAAATATTATATACAATAAAAAATAATGTTTGGGTAGATTCAAAAATGTTTATTTCCATATAGAAGGTACTTTGCATTTAAAAAAGTAACCTTGTGATATCAAAAAATGTCCGTGAACTTTTATAAAATGTACATACAATGTTTAAAAATGGTTGTGCAGTTTCAAGAAATGTTTATGGCCAAAAAATAATGTGTGAAGTGTATGTTGAAACTGTATTTTTTTAATATGCATCAAGTAATTAAAAAATATTCAATTTGTATCAAAAATGGTTTACGTGTGCTTTACAAATATTTGTGTGCGGAGAAAAAAGTAGACATATGTTGAAAAAAAAGAAACCAATAAAAACCGACAAAGATACGAAAGAAAGGCAAACAAAACCAAGAAAGAAAGAAAACCAAAGTTTAACAAAGAAAAATCATACAACAACACAGTCGGAAGCAAAGAAGTAAAAATGAAAGAAGAAACAAAGACAACGAGTGGACAAAACAAAACCAAAGGAAAAAACAAAGGAAAGCGAAAAGAAGAAAGACGGAGCAGAGTGAACCTATATCATGCAGTTAACAAACCGCTCTAATGTGCCGGCTTGCTAGTCATCGCCGGAAGGTGATTCCTATTAGGAGTCGATACAGGCAAATGCAGTACATCTCTGGGTCGATCCTATTTGGCGACCAGGGCGCCCGGCGACTCCAAAACGCACACCGTCCGCCCCGGCACTCTGTTGGGACAGCCCGTCTGACTGGCTGGAAGCCCCCATTTTTTATTTCGATTTATTAATATTTTATTTTCTGTTTAGCTTTTTCAAATAATTCAGGATTTTTAAAAAGTTCTAAATTTGTAAGTAATTGCAAATTTAAAAAAAAATCAAGAATCGTAAAATGATCACAATTTTAGAATATAAATATTCACGATTCTAAAAAATATTAGGGATTTTTATTAAATGTTCACATATTCAAAATATGTCCATTTTTCAGAAAAGGCTAATGAATTCGAATAAAATTTCACGAATTCAAATAATGTTCAAGAACTTTTAATTATTCACAAAAATAAAAAATATTCATGAATTTCAAAAAATGTTCCAAAATATTCAAAAAATAATCATCGCTTATTCATAAACTGTTCATGCATTCAAAAATGTTCATCAAAACAACTAAAAATGACTGTGATGATTGTTCCAATTTTAAAAATTGTTCACAGGTTCGAAAAAGAGCAACATTTTTCAAAAATATGTTCACAAATTTTTAGACATGTTATTAAATTCAAAAATGTCATTGATTTAAGAAATGTTTGCGACTTTGTAAAAATGTCCATGATTTCAAAAATGTTCTTAAAATGTAAGAAATTTTCATGATTTCAAAAAATGTTCACAAATTGGAAAGCTGTTCGCAAAAAAGGAAAAAAATCAGAAGAGAGTGAAAAAAGAAGAAAAACTAAAAAGGAAAAGTAACATAGAAAGAAATAAAAGAAATGAATAACCGGAAGGAAAAATGAAAAACTGGTTTAGGGAAGACTTTATAACCTTCCCAAAACCGGTGTTGAATAAATACTAAAATGGGCGTGCCCAAATTCCTAACCGGGCGCTGGAGGGGTGCACGCTAGGACGCTCGCGCGCGACCTAAGCGTCAAATAGGGATTGACCTTAGATAGTTATAGGTTCAAAGTAATGTACCTTTCATTTTTTTGGATTGCTGATTAGTTTTTTTTTGCCACTGATAATACATGATATATGCATTCAATTTAAAGAGTTCCTGAGCTTGCTGATTATTGGGGTATTGTTACTTGGTTATTTGGGGCATTGAATTGCCCAAATGATAACGCACACATGTGTAGCATGTTTGCACATCGCCCATACGTCTTGATCCGCGTTGATTATGTTTTGCACGAATCCTAAAGGAATTTGTTAGAATCTGAGTGCCACGTGGGCATCATCGGGTCTGTGGGCGTTGGAGAGTTCGCCCACACGCCCTGCAGCACAAGGTTTGCCAGCTACGCTGTGTGGGCGAACTAATTTCTACCCACACAACCACCACCTAGTCCACGCGTGTGTGGATGAACTGCTTTTTGCCGACACAACACTCAAACGTTGTTGGATGGCAACTGCAGTTGCGCGTACGTGGCAACTACGAAAACACACATGACAACTATGATTTGTTGCTAGAAGGTAATTGCAGTTGTGCGTACGTGGCAACCAGGGTAAACACACATGGCAACTATGATTAACCATACATGGCAACTATGGTTAGACCACACGTGGCAATTATTGTTTGACCATATGTGACGAGTAGTTAATCACACATGGCAACTATGGTTTGATTACACGTGACAACTACCATAAATTAGACATGACAACTATAGTTAACCAAAACAAAGAGAGTCGCCATGCTTTTATAACTGCATTTGCCATTCCGGATAACTACATCTGTCATCCCGGATGGCAACTAGATTATCATCCTGCGGGTACCTAACGTAGCTGCGATAGGACGTGTGGGCATATTTGCTTCATGCCACATGCGTAGGATGGTGATGAGTAGTACTTGTTGGACGTGTGGCACGAAGTAGCTGCGCCCACACGTGTGGGCAATTCTAATGTTCGCCCACACACAACTCGTATGGGCCGCCTCCTGCTCACGCCACACACGGCGTGTGGGCAAATGTCTAGTATACCACGCGTGTGAGCATTATTAGGACCCTTGAATTATATTGAAAATGAAGAAACCACACAGATTGTCCGAGCTTGATGATTCACCGATTGAATGATATTTCAATCTAGAGGAGACCTAGCACTTGGAATTGTGCCTTCTTCATAGATTATAGGAGAACGAACAACAACCATAAGGATCTTGATGTTTTACAACTAGAAAAGTCTGTCCACTTAGCTTCTTATTCTTGCAAATAAAGCTCATATTCTTTTTTGGAATTGGGATTACCAAGGGTAAAGAGCCAAAACAAAGTTTGAACTCGGGAATTGAAGTTTTACCTCCACTGTATAAAAACATCTCACATATTGGCAGAAAATGGAGAATTTGAAGGTCTGATTTTGGAGACATGACACTTTGAGGAGAGAAGCACGCCCACCAAAGCATGAGAGAAGAATAGTGCTTACTGATTCGTCGGTGAGCTTGATCTTTGATCGGGTGAATTCAACGACCAACAAGAGTTCCCTAAGCCCTTGGCTCTCCATGAAGTTGATCAAAAGCTAAAGATGGTCCCAAATATGAGCATCAAAGGCATGACCCTTGTCAAACTTGAGATCCGTGAGAGACACGTTGACTCGGTTGAGGAACCACAATAGAGTGACCAAAGGGAATTGGCTACAATGACTAGAGTGATCAGCGATGGGAGGGAAGGTGGCCACCACAATGGAGTGTGCAGTAGCAGGGGGGTTTCGTCATGGTCGATGAAGCAATTTGGATAACTATCATCCCTTGAGAGTGGATGGGTTTATTATAAATGATTAGAAGATTTGTTTTAAGAACAACATGACAATGTCCAAGCACCATGTCGTCCTAATGAGCGAGATTGATCGTCCATATACCACCAATTACTAAAACATGGTTCAAAATGAAATTATGATTGTTAAACACGTTTTAACTCACCACAAATGAAAGTGTAAAAAATCTGGCCACAAAGGTTAGAATATAGTAGCAAAATTTTCGGCATGTTTCCTTAAAAAACATAGTTACATATACAACTCTATAAGAAACTACGTAGAGCAAATAATGAAAAGAGTCTTAACCCTAGCCACCACCACATCTTCCCTCCACGACGCTGCTACGTCTTGAGCTTGCGTTGGATTTCCCCGAAGAGGAGAGGATGATGCAGCACAGTAGCGTAAGTATTTCCCTCAGTTTTTGAGAACCAAGGTATCAATCCAGTAGGAGACCACGCGCAAGTCCCTCGTACCTGCACAAAACGATACCTACTCGCAACCAACGCTTAGGGGTTGTCAATCCCTTCACGGTCACTTACGAGGGTGAGATCTGATAGAGATAATATTTTTGGTATTTTTGGTATAAAGATGCAAAGTAAAAAATAAAAGCAAAGCAAGTAAATAAAGTGATGGAGATTGATATGATGAGAATAGACGCGGGGGCCATAGGTTTCACTAGTGGCTTCTCTCAAGAGCATAAGTATTCTACGGTGGGTGAACAAATTACTGTTGAGCAATTGACAGAATTGAGCATAGTTATGAGGTTATCCAGGCAATGATCATGTATATAGGCATCACGTCCGTGACAAGTAGACCGAAACGATTCTGGATCTACTACTATTACTCCACTCATCGACCGCTATCCAGCATGCATCTAGAGTATTAAGTTAAAAACAGAGTAACGCCTTAAGAAAGATGACATGATGTAGAAGAATAAATTCATGCAAATATGATAAATACCCCATCTTGTTATCCTTGATGGCAACAATACAATACGTGCCTTGCAACCCTTTCTGTCATTGGGTAAGGTCACCGCAAGATTGAACCCAAAGCTAAACACTTCTCCCATTGCAAGAACTACCAATCTAGTTGGCCAAACCAAACGGATAATTCGAAGAGACTTGCAAAGATAACTCAGTCATACATAAAAGAATTCAGAGAAGAATCAAATATTTTCCATAGATAAGCTGGATCATAAACCCACAATTCATCGGTCTCAACAAACACACCGCAAAAAGAAGATTACATCGAATAGATCTCCACGAGAGAGGGGGAGAACATTGTATTGAGATCCAAAAAGAGAGAAGAAGCCATCTAGCTACTAACTATGGACCGAAGGTCTGAAGTAAACTACTCACACTTCATCGGAGGGGCTATGGTGATGATGTAGAAGCCCTCCGTGGTAGATGCCCCCTCTGCCGGAGCTCCGGAACAGGCCCCAAGATGGGATCTCGTGGATACAGGAAGTTACGGTGATGGAATTAGGTTTTTGGCTCCGTCCCCGATCTGTTGGGGGTACGTAGGTATATATAGGAGGAAGGAGTACGTCGGTGGAGCGTCAGGGGGCGCACGAGGTAGGGGGGCGCGCCCAGGGGGGAGGGTGCGCCCCCACCCTCATGACCGCCTCTGGTACTCCTTGGAGTAGGGTCCAAGTCTCCTGGATCATGTTCGGTGAGAAGATCACGTTTCCGAAGGTTTCATTCCCTTTGGACTCCGTTTGATATTCCATTTCTTCGAAACACTGAAATAAGCAAAAAACAGCAATTCTGGGCTGGGCCTCCGGTTAATAGGTTAGTCCCAAAAATAATATAAAAGTGGAAAATAAAGCCCATCATAGTCCAAAACAATAGATAAAGTAGCATGGAGCAATCAAAAATTATAGATACGTTGGAGACGTATCAGATGCCACCTGGTTCCCCGGTTTGTGGACTTCCGGACATATTGGGATTATTTGGTGGTTGTTAGGACATGTCTCTCTCTAATGGTTTTGGTGATTGATGACAATGCATTTTGCGGACTAACCACGTGCATTGAGCATTTCAGATATTCTTATATATGGCACAAGATGGTTTTATTTCCCTAGATGAAAGGAAGTGTGAAGACCATTTTCCGCCTTTCTTTTCAGTTGATTTGAGTCATAGGGAATCCGTACTATTAAGAGGGGGTACACTTTGGAAAGGTTTGGGTGGAATAAACACATACACAACCCATATGCACCCACATACCCTTCACGCAACATGGAGCATTCAACTGTTCTTGCTTGGGCAATTTTGCAGTATCTAGATGGTAGTACTGCTCAAGCCCACAACAATACCACTTCAGCGGTACTTCCACAGGCTGGTGCCACTTTTACTTCTGCCTGGGTTGGAGCTTCTGTTACTGTCTGGTCTATTAGCGAAAGTGGCATGATAGTACCGCTGACACGGAACTTCTACGCTAGTGCCGCCTCACTACTGCTGATCCATTTGTAGCGTGTGACAATTAGTGATAGTGGCATGGTAGTACTGTTTGCATAGTATTGCCACTTGCTATTACCATTGCTATTCTGCTTAATTTTTAGCTGCCATTGCCCATTCAGGAGAAGTGGTACTTGAATGGTAGTTACACGGTAGTACCTCTCTGTGCGGTACTTCCGCTGTGACGCTGTTTCAATACCGTTGTTCATCGGTGCTAGTGATCTGAAGCGACTACGGCAGGAACTACCACTCTATTGGTGCAATATCCTGCCCCCTTATGTTTTGGAGCTTGCTGACATAAATAGTATGGGACTTATGTGGTTTGCTAGTGCACACAGAGTAACAGGTCCCTGGAATCAAGAGGAGTTCCGTTCAAATGACGAAGATAATTCCCTGCACAACGGTGGAGGTTATCACTGAATATTATGCTAACAATAGTGACCCCTCAAAAATTGCTGACATGAAGCAATTGGTTCGGTGTTCGTCCGAAGGAAGTGACCGCGACGGAGGAGATTGAAGACGAAGTGAAGACGTAGCATTTATTTTGTTGTTTCTTTCCCTCTTATTGAGTCATAGGACCACTAAAAGTGTGTTATATCGACTAGAGGGGGGTGAATAGGCGACAAATTTGTCACTTGAAGAAATACTACTTGAGAAATTTGCTAAGTGACGAAGTACAAGTAGTGGATAAAGTACTCAGGTGCAAGCATAACATGGGAGTAACACAGTCATCATGATATGAAACAGACACAGAGCACAGGTAGCGTGTAAGCAGGATAAATAGGCAGAAGACAAGATGACTGAAGAAATAGGATTGAGGAAATAGAGAAAGTCTTCAGTCAAAGTCTTCAAACGGTAACGATCAAGTTCAGCAACAAGTAAGCGAGGAAATGAAAGGGTTGAGGAAATAAAACTAGTAGCTTGGTGAGGACCATGATTTGGTAGACCAGTTCCAAGTGCTGTGACAGTTGTACGACTGGTTGGAGCGGCTTGGTATTTAAACCAAAGGACACACAGTCCCAGGACGCACAATACTTACCGTATTCTCCTTGATCGAAGGTCACACAGAGCTCGCCCAATCACTCGTGGTAAGTCTTCATGTGACTTCCAAACCTTCACAGACTTGGTCACTCGGAGATCCACAATTCTTCTTGGATGCTCTAGACCATGACGCCTAACCTTCTAGAAGATGCACAGTCTTGAAAGGTAACAAGCATCGGTTCCACACAGGAACAATCTCTTTAGTGATGCTCAATCACTTTGGGTTTTTAGGTGTTGGGGTTTGGGGTTTTCCTCACTGATGATTTTCTCTCAAAGTCCTCGGAGGATGAGATGCTCAAAATGACAAGTGTCAGTTTCTCTCGGAGCAGCCAACTAGCTAGTGATTGAAGGGGGTGGCTATTTATAGCCGGGGAGAAGCCCGACATGATAAGACATAAATGCCCCTAATGATATGACCGTTAGGTGGATAAGATATTTGGGACAGCTGGTGCGTAGCACAACAATGGCCGGAAATTTGAGCTCTCAAATTCCTCAGGGCTATCATGTTCCTTACTTGTAGGCAATCTGCACTGGTGAATTCCTAACTCCTTAGTCGGAACAAATTCCTCAGAGAAAAAAAGATATTTGTCTCTTTCACTGAAGAAATTGACTGAATTGTATGAGATTTCCAAAGGCTTCACTCGAAGGATTGGGAAGTGTGGGCTTTGAGATGAGCATCACTTGGAAACTTTTCCTTGGTATTACCTTGACCACCTTTAACAGTACGATGTTTCCTATGAATCAAAAGAGAAAATGAAACTACAAAAACAAAAGTCTTCACGTTTCATAATCCTCGCATCAATGTCAATGTCTTCAAGGTCACGCCAATTTCCTCATTTTCAAAGTCTTCAAGAGCACCATAAGTTTTCAAATTAAGACATTCATAGCGTCGCCTTTCTTCGGTAAATAGCAAACCCCTCACTGACTTATAGAACCTGTGTACACTCACAAACACATTAGTCCCTTAACCTATAAGTCTTCAATACACCAAAATCACTAAGGGGCACTAGATGCACTTACAATCTCCCCCTTTTTGGTGATTGATACAAATAGGTTAAGTTTTTGTCAGGACCCCGACTCGATGTCACATCGATCTAGCCGGTAACACCTCATATCACTTTGCGGCCTCACGCACGGTATCCCCACGGGTGTCGCCTTACCTTTGCCCGGGACGGTTTGCGCCTTTTGGCTCACGTATATGATAGTGTCGCTAGCATCCATATGATAAGGAGCCCGGGCTGACATGACTAGTTGTAAACCCAAAGTGGCACAGACTTACAGGGACAGGCATCCATGACCCAGCTTCGAACGTGTCGGTCATCAGCAAGTGGGTCCGGGCTGTAGCACTGGGCTAGTAGGACTCCGGTAAACCGGGCTGTAGCGGGCTAACAGGACTCCGATACTCAATGCGTGACATTTCCCCGAAGGGACAGACACGGGAACGAAGAAGGACACATGCCGGCCAGCCTAAGTGTTCCAGAGCAGTAGCAAGCTACCATGGCTCAGCGGTAACACTAGGAGACATTTCCCGGTAAGAGAGGCTACTAAAGATAAACAACTAGATAGTCAGATCCCACACATACCAAGCATTTCAATCATACACACAATATGCTCGATATGTGTAAATACAACAAGGCATCACAACATGACTCTATGACATAAGTACTTTATTTAAGGCTCAGAGAGACATACATAACATACACAAAGGTACGGGTCACACGACCCAGCATTCAAGTCATACAGTCATACAAACCAGCAGCGGAAGTAATTTGTCTGAGTACAGACAACTAGAAAAATAAAAGAGGCTTGGAAAGCCTAGCTATACTACGTGGTCCTTCACAAGCTCAGGATCACCACCTGGGCCTTAGCCTACTCATTGATGTCAACGTCTACGTAGAACCCATCAGAAGGGGTTGCAGCGTCTTCTGTAAAAAATGTAAATTATAGCAACATGAGTACAAAGGTACTCAGCAAGACTTACATCAGATCCTATATACATGCATATTATCAAGAAGGGTTGGTGGAGTTGTTGCAGCAAGCCAGCTTTGACTCTTGTCTAGGCTAACCTACGAGACTCCAACTTGAAATGGTTTTGCGCACACGAGTCCACTACTCACCAATTCAATACACTACCGAGGATCCACCTCCGTCTTCCTACGGAAGAGCCATCCTCGGCACTCACACTTATCTTGAGGCTTTTAGTAGTTTCCATTTACTTGTCTATGAACTGTATAGGCAACCAAGTAGTCCTTTACCGCGGACGCGGCTATTCGAATAGATCATGATAACCCTGCAGGGGTGTACTTCTTCATACACGCTCTCACCACTTACCGTCGTTTACATGACATGTACTCGGCAACCTTCAAGCGGAAGCCCAACGTGGATGTCGGCCATGACCTACCTAACCACCTAAGCCTCCAGTCCAGGTTTATCGCCTATCCAGGTTCCATCCGCAGGGAGTCCGGCCGAGGTTTCCCATACGGCCCCGAACGATGTGAACAGGGTTCCCGAGATACCTAACGGGTATTCGGTACACCCGGCCACGTACCTATGCATCACAACCCACCCCTACGGTCAGCGCTGTCCACGGCCTCCAGTAGGCTACAAACACCAGAAACTACTTGCAACTCCTGGACGGAGAACTAGGGTGAATAAGAAGCCGAGAGGGTCCATTGGTTTCGGGCCCAATGCATGGTAGTAGCTGATTCTTAAATCACACATACAGATCTCAGTGCTTAAGGTCGGCTTCAGTGAAACAACCCACCATGTACTCCTACATGGCCTCTCATCGATACCTTTACCAAATCGTGTTCACCACACCACTCTCATTACCGACATAATCATTTCACTCTAGCCCATCACCCAGATGAACCAGACCTGACACGACTCTAAGCATAGCAGGCATAGCAAGGTAGGAACAACACATACATATGGCTCAATCAACTCCTACACATGCTAGTGGGTTTCATCTAGTTACTGTGGCAATGACAGGTCATGCAGAGGAAGTGGGTTTAACTACCGTAGCACACAGCAGTTTGAAACGCGTTGTCTTAATGCAGTAAAGAGAGCAGGAGCGAGAACATGGGATTGTATCGATATGATCAAATGGTTGGTTGCTTGCCTGATGGTTCGATGCACTGATACGGTTCTTCGTTAGGGTAATCACGATACTCCTCGGAGGCAGAACCTGCCGCAAAGAACACCGATACACAACCATCACCAAACAATGTGCAACAATATGATGCATGCATGAAACATAGCAATATGAGTGTGTTGGGCTAATGCAACTAAGACCAGAAGGGTTTGAATCAATTTGAATCAAAGATTCAAATTTCAAACTCAAACATGGCCTTTTAAAGTGCTTTTCCTTGTTCTGCATTAAACATCAGGTTAACTTGTTTAATCATGCATGAAAATAGTACAGATGGATAGATTGGATTTTTCTGATCATTTTTCATATATAATTTGTCTGATTTGGAGTTACAGAATAAAAGTTATGAATTTTTGAAGTTTAAACTATATTCTGGAATTTCCTATATTAGATTAATTCTAGAAAATCAATTATTGCGTCAGCCTGACGTCAGTGTGACGTCAGCAGGTCAACGGAACATGTCCAGGTCAAACCTGACAGTGGGTCCCGCGTGTCAGGGTGATTAAATTAATTAAAGTTTAATTAAAACTAAACCTGTTTAATTAACAGGGCTGGGCCCCACCTGTCATTGACTCATGGGAGACAACCAGGGCCCACCCGTGGTCAAACCCGGGTCGGTTGCACCGGCGTTTAGCCGCCGGCGAGCCCGACGCGGCGGCGGAAGTGGTTTTGGCCGTTTCGGCCACCAAATGGGTCGCGGAGACCACCGGAGTGGAGCTGAGGACGAGCCGCAGCTCTTGGTGGAGTCCGTTGGGGTCGGGGTGGCCGGAGTTGGCGCCGGCGACGACTTTGGCGGCCACCGGGGTTCGGCCGAAGACGAACTTGACGCTAGAGGGGTCGGTGAGGCTCGGGGAGTGGCTAGCTAGGTGCTAAGTGACACGGTGAGCATGATGGACACCGTGGAGTGGTCGGAGGGTGACCGGGAGCACGTCGGCGACGAGCTCCACGGCGGTGGGTGCGGTTGAGCTCTGGGAGGTCGCTACACGGCTCGGGAGCAAGCAAAGGAAGGGGGAAGAGATGGCTAAGCTCACAGTGAGTGCGACGAAGCCCTTGGTGCGGCCGGGGATGGACCGGAGCGACGACGGCGTTGAAGGGGATCTCCGGCGACGGCGGTTCGGGCGAGGTCGTTGCGGTGGACTCGGGCGTTGCGAGCGCTCGGGGCTCGGCTTGCTCGATGGAGTGGACAGTGGCGGAGCTCCTGGACACGATGAGAGGACGCACGGGCGGCGGGGAGCATGGCT